>NC_141340.1:8757500-9027500 GCF_037954235.1 Aulostomus chinensis | reverse complement strand
GCTTCAGGTTTTCACCACGTAGACACGAATGTCTACAACATCTTGCGACTGCTGCACGTCAAAGGGAGGAAGCATGTCACAGCGGCAGAGGTATGTAGAGGAGGGACGACGGGGTTAATGCACCTCTGCAGGGATCACAGGTGTCACAGGGCAGGTGCTGGCGCTCCTCCTTGAACAATTGCTGTTATACTTATCAGATTAGATGATAATGGCCTAAGAGGTGTTATAACCGTGGTTAGCAGTGTAGCACATCTTAAGGTGAAGTGTGTGTGTGTGTGTGTGTGTGTGTGTGTGTGCGCGCCTGCGTGCCTGCGTACACCCAGGTGGAGGTGTCATGGAACAGCTTTAACAATGGTGATATATTCCTGCTGGATATGGGGAAGGCCATCGTGCAGTGGAACGGGCCCCAGAGCAACAGGAGAGAGAAACTCAAGGTGACTCTGAATGAGTAGAAAAGAAACTTTGACAGAACACGTCACATTTTTTTGGGAAATATTAAGCTATAAAGAATGATAGCCAGTGGTGAGTGTTAGCATACCTCCATCTAACCCGCAGCAACTGCAGTTTCTCCTCTGTGTATTCCAATTCCAATCAAGACTGTTTTCTCTTGATTCTAAATCACAGTATCTCATAAGTTTTATACTTCTAATTATTAATTCAGGCGAAGATCATTTTGGAGTAAAATGTATTTGGTGACTTTTAACAGAGGTATGCTAACACTTTCAATCCACAACCATTCATTGTGCTAAGCTAACGAATAGAGTATCTTGTTGTCTACCCCTCAGGGGACAGAATACGGTTCTATTTCCCAACAAGTTGTTATGTTCCCTGAAAGGATTGAAAACTAATACAGCATTTTATGTCACAGGGCTGGTTTAGCACTTTTTTAAAGTTTCTTCGGTAAGTAACATTTCCTCTCCTCCAGGCGGTCTTGTTGGCTCAGGACATCCGTGACAGGGAGCGAGGAGGCCGCGCTCAGATCGGTGTTGTGGAGGGGGGAGATGAAAAAGACTCACCAGAGCTGATGAAGGTCATGACGGCGGTGCTCGGACAAAGAACCGGGCAGCTGAAGGAGGCAATCCCCGATGACAAACCTCAGCAGGCGCAGAACGCCAACATCAGACTCTACCAGTGAGGACACCGACCTCCACAACATGGCAGGGATAATTCCCAGGCATTGCTCTAAATCGTCTTCATGATGTTTCTCTGCAGCATTTTTGAAAACAGTGGGAATCTTGTGGTGCAAGAAGTGGCTACACAACCTTTAACGCAAGACCTTCTTCAATCCACTGTAAATGGCTTTTTTCTTTCAAATCCTCGGCTACTGCTATTACAGAAAACTGATTCCAGTTCAAAGACTTTTTTCTTTGCTCTCTCACTTGCAGGACTGTTACATGGTGGATCAGAGAGGCTCCAGTGTGATGGTGTGGAAAGGAAAACAGGCGTCCAAGGAAGAGCGGCAGGCAGCTCTGACCAGGGCGATGGCGAGTATACGTCAACTTTTTATCTCTGGTTAAATAGTAACTAGTTGTAGTAATCATTGTCACGCCTCTTTACTCCCTCACCCAGGGCTACATAAAAGCCAAGAACTACCCATTGAGCACCAGCGTGGAGGTGATGGCTGAAGGTGGAGAGTCTGCCATGTTCAAGCACTTATTCAAGTCCTGGCGGGATAAAGGACAAACGCAGGGTCTGGGTACCACCTACAGCTTGGGGAGGATAGGTAAGACTGACTCAACGTAGATCTTATTAAAAAGAAGTTTAAAAAAAGAAAAGAATTTTATGTATACAATATTGATGCTTCTCTGCAGCAAAGGTAGCCCAGGAGAAGTTTGATGTGATGGAGCTTCACGCACGTCCTGAACTGGCGGCGCAGCAGCGTATGGTGGACGACGCCTCTGGTGACATTAAGGTGCAGTTTTAACAATCAAGACACACATATGATAGATAGATAGATAGATAGATAGATAGATAGACAGATAAACAAACAAACATTGAAACTCTTAAAATGGAACTAAATTTCTATTTAGGTGTGGCGCATTGAGAACCTGGAGCTTGCTGACGTGAATCCCACTACATATGGACAGTTCTATGGAGGAGACTGCTATTTGGTTCTGTACACATACCAAAGATCAAGCCAGCAACAATACATACTGTACATGTGGCAGGTCAGTTTTAACACGATTTAATACCAACTTTTGGGGAAATTTTCTAAATCAATATGTTTTGGTTTGATTAAGTCGACCATGATGAGCAGCAGCGGTCCAGAAAAGTTTCGCTTTGCTGGTCAAAACTCCAGTGGGGTTTATGAATCACTGCGTCCAGTCACAGAAGTAGTTCTGACTGTGTCCGGTTCTGTAATTACAATATTTAATAATAATTCCCTTGTACATGTTATGAAAACCCCTGTTATATTAATATAGCCAAGATCGTTAAGTTGAAAAGAGTGTTTGATGAAGGTATGCTAGCAGTTCCCATCCACTTCAATTCATTATGCTAAGCTAAGTCGCGGTCCACAGGTCTCTGTGGGTCTCAGCTCCCTGATGTACCACAGAGTAAAGAAGGGTATCTACCTTCATTTCTGACTCTGGAGAGGATGACAATGAAGTGTAACTCCCCAAATGTTGTTAGTTGGTGTGTCCCTTTTTAAAATATAATTAATATTAAAAAAGCAACCTCCCTGTTTATGTTCATCTAAAAAAGAAGAGTTGTTTTGTTTCTGTCAGGGCCGTCATGCCACCAAAGATGAGGTCACAGCGTGTGCCTATCAGGCTGTCAATGTTGATAACAAGTACAATGGTGCCCCGGTCCAGGTCAGGGTGGTCATGGGAAAGGAGCCCCGCCATTTCCTGGCTATTTTCAAAGGGAAGCTTATCATCTTTGAGGTTTGAGTTCTCATACAGAGAAAAAGCAACACAAATATGAATCCTACATATTTACGCAAGGAGTAAAAGTATGAGCATTGTTTACGTCTATAGGGTGGCACTGGTAAACCCGGTGTGGTCAGCCATGAAGGCGGAGCCAGGCTGTTCCAGGTGAGAGGGACAAATGAACGGAACACCAAGGCCACTGAAGTGCAGCCGAGGGCGTCGTCGCTCAACACCAACGATGTTTTCCTGCTGAGGACCGATAACATTTGCTACCTGTGGTATGGAAAGGTTTGTATAAGGAGCTAGGAGACAAAAGTCAGATAAGACCTCAATTACAGTTTGATCCTCATGTCTGTTTCCAGGGTTGCAGCGGTGATGAGAGGGAAATGGGGAGAGCCATGTCTAATATACTCTCCAGACAAGACAAACAGGTGGTGATGGAGGGCCAGGAGCCAGCTGAATTCTGGGTAGCTCTGGGAGGAAAGGCCCCCTATGCCAGCGATAAAAAGTAAACATAACCACATGTTTTAGTTTATGATTTTTATTTTTTTATTGTGACAACCTACACATCAATGCCAGGTGAAGATCTGGTAGGTTTCTTGCTCAATAACAGATGTTAAGACTTTCGGGTGGGGAGGTTGGGAGGGGGGTTTCAGTCTTCTTTCATCATGAAAGCCAAACGTAACAATTACAACATAACAAGGATTTGTCTACCGCATGCTTCCAAAAGACTCTTTAATCATATTCTGAAACATTAATAAGCTTACATTTAAATCTGCACAGATTAATTTTATATCAAGGTCACTGGAATATGCCCAATGTCTACTGAAGCCAATAGAATGACGCCTACACACACACACACACACACACACACACACACACACACACACACACACACACTTGTAGACTAGATTATGAGCTGTGTGTTGTTTCAGCTTGCAGAAGGAGGAGCCCCCTCACAGTCCCCGGCTTTTTGAATGCTCCAATCAGACGGGTCAGTTTCGGATGACTGAGGTGGATGATTTTGCGCAGAGTGACCTGGATGAGGAGGATGTTATGCTGCTTGACACCTGGGAAGAGGTGAGAGGTCAAAAGGTCACTCTCTGGAGTGCCTGAAGATTTAAGAGTGGAATTTGTCGAACAAACTAGAAGGGCACTTGGAGAGCGTAGATCTCTACCATGTCTAAAATCCCACTCTCAAACAACTTTTGTTCAGAATCTGCAGAAGATACAACATATTCTGGGTTCTCCCCCAGCCCTGGCACCACCTCTCAAATCAGCCTGCTAGTTTTTGAGTTATTGTGTCAACAGATAGATTCTTTGGCAGGGAAAATAATCAGACGCCGGGTGATCTGTTTAACTTTCTTGTGGGTTTATAGTGAATTTACTAATTTACATTAAAAAGAAATGAACACACTACTCTGAAGATGAGTAAAATGTTTGCAAGTGAGATTTTGTGTCAGTGTGACTGATCAAGGAGTTGTTCCATGTCTTGGGATCGGCCTACTACACTTGGGTATGTCAAAATATGAAGTTACTCCAAAGAGACCGTTAGCTTAGCATAAAGCCTTGAAGTATGTGGTTATCTAGATTATCCTGATACTTTATCTTTGAACAAATGATAAAAAACTTTGTAAGTGGTGTGCTTTGAAGGACAGAGACAGGTTAGCCAGTCAGTGTTCATCATGAAAGAAAGCAGTTTATTAAAATGTCAACCATTCTTTTTTATTTTTAGCAAACTAGCACTTCATGCTCCAAACCAGTAGGGGGCAGCATGTATTTGACAGTTGGGGTGTTGCGTGTCCGAATTTGCCAGTTTATTTGTTGACACTTTTCACTTATGGTCACAAACTATGTATATTGACTGAAAGAACAAGGTGTGGAGTGATCTCGATCTCACTCTTTTGTACTCGAGTGACACGCTATTTCTCCTTGAGGTGCTATGACAAGATGGCAAACTTGTTTTCAAACTCACAAAGTGTACCTTTAAAACAGCTGCCGGAGAGGAGGAGCCAGACACAGCAGGAGTTTACTGAAGTTTCTGATAATCACACACTGCTGGAATTTCATTTTAAATTTTGTCAGAATGAATTGACTGGATGGAAGATGAGAGCTTAAAAACAAAATTTGTCCTGCATGGACTATTCACTCTGATTGCTCTGCCACACAGAACAAACATTATCTAAAATGGGGCTAAAAATCACTCAATCTGTTGACTCAAGATATTATCAAACCAAAAGGATGAAACTATAACAGCCATTTAAAAAAAATGTTATCAGCGAAGGCTCATCAAAAGTCTTTTTTGCGCCATTGTGCGTCTCGTGGCGGAGGCGATACTTTTAACTTCACAGTTTGGCCACTGTGTTTGTCACCATCCCAGGGGCCTTGGGTGGGAAAAAAAAAAGTTGAATTAAAAGTTAATTGTCATCGGCACAACCTCTGACACATAAATCTGTCCATCTCTTGTTTGCTTCTCTCAAAATCCCCTCAGATTTTCTTGTGGGTCGGAAGCTTTGCCAACCAATATGAGACCAAGGAGGCGTGGAACAGTGCCCAGGAATACCTGAGGACCCACCCGGCGGGTCGCGACCCAGATACACCCATCATTTTTGTGAAACAGGGTTACGAGCCCCCCACCTTCACTGGCTGGTTCAATGCTTGGGATCCTCATAAGTGGAGCGTGAGTTTCTGGGAGGAGGACTCAGAATGATCAAAGCACCACAAACTCACTATTCATCGTATTCTATACCTGCACGTGTTCTTTTCATCTAGAGCCACACTGATATGAATGAACCAAATATCATATGAATACAATCATCGCAGTCATGTGCATGATTCAATGAATTGTTTGAAAATGAGGAAGTCTCTGCATGCCGACTAATTCTCAATCCTGGCTCACTTGATCTTCTCAACAGGGAGGAAACTCCTATGAGGAGATGAAAAAAAAGCTGAACGATGCAGCATCTCTCACACCGATCACTGTTGTAAGTGATTGAAACTAATTCTACCACTAATTGACCCCCATTATATGTACTAATAAAGCATTTATGATAAAAACCTATCCCTCTCATGCCTTACATAATGTTAAAATGTCTTTTCCGGGCAGCGTCATGTAAACTGTGTCTTGTCTGCAGGACTTGAACAACACTCATGTGAAGGGCGGGTTGGGTGGATACAGAGCTCCAGGAGGCCCTGTGAGCTCTCCTCCAGTCTACAGGGGTCACGGAGGGGATCTGTCCCCCAGACCCTCTTCACCTACAAGCCCGTCCACCCAGAGAGCCCAGTCCTCTCCCAGCTACGCGCCATCATCTCCAGCTGGTGTTGGAGGTGCTGGAATGTACCTGGACCCTGAACTCCTCATCAATAAGCCCCATGATGAGCTGCCCCAGGGAGTGGACCCCAGTCAGAGAGAGGTAGGTGCTGAATTACAAATCCTATTCAAAAGCAATAAAAGCGCAAACATGTAACTGCTTCAAGGATGATTGCAGTGCCCCCTGGTGTAATGGCACAGATGGTGCAGTAGAGGGCAGCCTGACTGTTTTCTGCTCTGTCTGTTGAATACAGGACCACCTATCAGATGTGGATTTTGAAAACCTGCTTGGCACAAGCCGCTCAGATTTCCAGCGCCTGCCAAAGTGGAGGCAAAACGACCTTAAAAAGAAAGCAGGACTTTATTGAGAAGACTAAACATTGTCAAACCAAAGTTCCTTCGAAAGCATTTAAACTGTTGTGATGAAAGACAGGATTCCTAGATTAGTTAACAATTATAGATGCTACCTAGATTAATATATTAGGAATCATGCATTGACTGACCTTCCTCAATAGTGATGCTTTATATATCTATATACAAGATATTTGCTTCATACAGTGATCACATTTTCTGACGTGTTTTACATATCATTTGCACCATAAATAAACAGATAACGCCTCCTTTCAGGGACTTAGCTGGTTTTATTTTACAAAAGTGCAAATAAACACTAGTGACATGACACATTGAAAGCACTGACACTTTTGAGATAGTTCACCAAATGATGACAATAAACTGAATAACAGAATTTGCCAGACATTAAATACAGTGAATGAGCAAATTTTTATACAGCAAATGGCTTGACATGGTCCTCATATCAGTAGTAATAGACAAGACATGATAAAGCGTAATGAGTGGATATATGAAAAACATTTACCAAACAAAATTCTGATATGAACGTGAGGAAGTGAGTCAGTTTGATAAAGTCACATCACACTAAAACAGAGTGCTTGTGTTTCTTGATAAAAACATGACACTGGTGAAAAATGTAATGAAGCCATATAAAATCTTTAAGAAAAAATTAAAACTAATCATTACACCAAAAATAGCTTAAATGGTAATCTACTGCTCTCCGGAGATGGTCACAAGTCTTGTCTTTCCAGTCTCAGTCTTTGGTTCCAAGTACGAGTTAAGGGTTAAGTCTCTTGTTCTTTTTGCCCTCTTTCTCCAAACTTCGTCGTCATGCCAGTTTAACAGTTTAGTGTTAGCTAAAAGATGGTGGTCTGAAATGTGGATGAATTATTGTCGCCATGCCAAAGCCAGCGCTGGAAAACTATCATCTTTTAAAAATACTCAGCTAATATCGGTTTAATCAAGGTAAAAGCTAGTAACATGCTAACGTATTTAGTAGCAAGCTAACGTATAGCTGATGTGGCTGAGTTAATGTTAAGCTAACCTCAGCATTAGCTTTCACGTTACCAAGGGATTGACCTTCTCAGATGTTGATGTTGTTGAACCAGAATCTTTTATGCTACCATCACAAACATAGCTGTTCTTTGTTTGCGCTTTGTGGGACGTTTTTGTTTCAAAAAACGTACTTCCAATGACAAACGTGCGCTGCTTCCCGTGGTTTTGTTGCTACGCTATCTGTGGATAGATGCATGATGGGATCAGATGACGTAATTCAGCTAATCAGATTTTTGTTGACATTAATATGCCAAATAAAGGCTAATCCCAAATCTTAAAGTCCACGTCAAGTCTTAAGTCTTTAGTGGTTGAGTCTAAATTAAGGCACGTGTGTGTGACTTACATTAAGTGCAACTTGATAAAGTCTCACACTTAACTCCCCATCTCTATTTCTCTACAAACAATTTCATAACTTTCTTTAAATAATTTCCAGCCCTGATCATTTACCATTTCCTCACATCATTTGTATAAAAGCTAAAATTAAAATTACGACTAGAGAGTTAGAGACGCCTACGAGTCATGGCAAATGACAAAGTACTTCTCTCCATGAGGGAATATTGGATCATTTGTCTTTAAAAGTGAATCATTTTCAACAAGACGACTGTTGGCATGAAGTCTTGACTGTCCGTGGCCGACTATTGGACGTCCACCAGCATGAGATGCACGAACAGTCCAGCGGAGCAGATGACATCGCCTCTTTTGGTGAGCAGTGGAACGTGGCGATATCCTGGAAAAGAGGAAGTGAGTGAGTTACAGCTTAGTTTGTGAATTTAGAGTAAAAAAAACAAAAAAACAAAAATACTTGTTTGGACAGCAAAGAGGAAAGTCACAGTCTATTGATAGTTGCCACCGGAAAAATCAGAGGAAAGACAGGAGATGTGACGTTTAAATGATGTTTCTAGTCTTCAGGGTGACTTTTAAACTCGGCCTTGGTCTTGACGCTTCATGCATCACTCACATCCTGCTGACCTCAGCATGGGGACTTCCTTACCGTTCTGTACACTGGTGAGCGGGAGACAGTACTGCCCCACGAGATCATTCTGGGATGTTGTGTCGTAATCCTCAACCACAAATCGCACCATGGTCAGCTCAGGGACGTGGATATCAAACCGGAACCTCTCATTCCACATGGGGTTGAATCCTGCGAGATGGAACATGATGTATTCTGATTACAGCCTTGAAATTAAAAATGCTATAAGAGGGAAATTGTTGACGCTTCAATCAAAAAGTGACCTGATTAGAAGTGTAATACATTTGGGCATTATAATGTGTTAAGGATGGCAGGATGTGAGGGTCACCTGAATCTGGTTCGGACTGATTGAAGTCAGACTGATGACTCCTGATGAGGCAGGTGAGTCTGACCACCAAGATCAAATTCAGGTGTGGGAAGGTTCTAGAAAATCCTGTGACCCACTGCTCTGGTGGCTCATTGTCTCTGACGGAGCTGGAGAAACATCCCCGTGTCCCTCAGTCTAAATACTCTTAGTCCTTTCACCTTGAGCTCTCGTTCCTGCTCGGCAGCAAGTCTTAGTTGTTTTCTTTGGGTTATTTTCGCTTTGGATCAGCTGCACAGCAGTACTGCATTACTTTAAGGTCCCCTTCTCAGTCCACAATTGGGTCCCACTGCCCAATCCCCCCTGACAACAAGGGACTTACTGGACGAAAACTGAACGATGCCTTTACTGAGTCCTGAGTACCTCAAGAAGCATTGCTAAATAAATCTTGGTCAGTAGAGATCTGTTTAGTCCTGCCCTCCAGTCTTGGCTCAACAACAACAACAACAAAAAACCAGTATGTTTGAATTTGCAAAGAAACATTTTGTGTTAACTGGGAAAAGTTAAAAAACAAAAAAAACCCTTGGCTTCACAAAGAAAAATTTTGGATTCCTTAGGAATTGTTCAGTATTTTGTAAGAAACATTTTAGAAAAACATTTAAGATTTGTAAAGAAACACTGTGGATTAAAAACAAAATTTACAAATATATTTTACTTGCAATAAAGTTTCATTTAAATGTTTGTGTGTTTGTTTTGCCCTAAAATCAATTTTTTGATTGCAGGTTAGATTTGCTGACCATTGTTATCAATGTAGTGAGTCTCCTTGCTGGCGCTGTCTGCCGGCACACCGTAAATCTCCACTCTCACCAGAGGGTCCACAATGGACTTGTGTTTGTCCTTGTTGAGCTTCGGCAACTGCTGAGCTGAGATCACCTATTGTACCAGGACACCACGCGCACACACACACACACACACACACACACACACACACACACACACACACACTCAATAAATTAACAATATAAATATGGAACAAAACAAAAATTACATCTAGGAATACTGATTTAATTCAATATTGAGATAATGGTCTGCTTTCATGGTGCAATAAGCAACTATTTCAAATCAAATTTGATAAATCACTGTTTCTGTCCCGTTTCAAAGGAAAAACTTCACCATGACATGAAAGGTCTTCCTCTTTAGCCAGGGCCCTTTGGAAAGTGTGTTGGGATCAAACTGAGAGGAAAGGCTTCGCTGGAATTCAGGTTTCAGGATGTATCCACACATTCCATTTGGTAAAAACCGTCCCTGGTTTAAGTGCATCTCCTTGGAGGGAGTCTGGAAGTTCAGTGCCACTAAAAAACAACAACAACAAACAAACACAGAGGAGGAGTGAGGTAAGTCATTGCTCTTCCTTTAACATGAGTGCTAGTGGACATCGGTGATGGGCTCGTACCTATTTGGCAACCAGTGTTCCACATGGGCACTGGGTTGTAGTTGGAGGAGTCGGTTCTGGAGCCAGCAGGGTAGATCCTGCTGAGCTTGTCCATGTTGTGATGGTTGAAAGCCGTGCCTACGAGAACATGTTCATGAAACACAATTAAAACCTGCTTTGATACACGTCCACACTCCCACACTGAAAAGACACTTGGTGTTTACCCGAGGTCTCCGCCAGGGTGAATGCTTTACTCTCCTTGAAGGAGGACATCTCGTAGAAGGCCAGGTTGTCTTTGGCGTGTTCAAAACCATGAAAATGGACACTCTTGCAGTAGATGACGATGTCTGACAGCTCTTTGGCAAGTTTGATCTTTGATTTCTGAAGGCAAGAGGGAAAGTTTCACTTTTTTCTTGCTTGACTGCATCAAAGTTCATACCTCAAATCAAACACGCTGGGTTGTTTTTTGTGTGTGTATCTTTTCAGATGATTAATAATCATATGACATAAGGCCTGGCTGACGCAGCTCACATTTCAGTCAACATTTAGAGTCACTAGTCATTTGCGACACATTTTTTCTTCGATAAAGTTCAGGAGAATTATCGTCCTATGTTTGCGTGCCTCCGCCAACCGCTCCAGTTGCATCCTTGTTTGTCAAGACTCATCAAGCTCTATGAAGCTGACGGAATTGAATAAAAGGTTCTTGGGGGGTTTCAGGGTAAATTTGGGCCCCACTGCAATCAAACAATACTAGGTTTTTCTTGGAAATGAACCAAGCTGACGTGGGATAGATGGTTTAGAGTTCCGGGGTATGATGACCGATTTCACGTGAGCCCAAACGAACCAGACTAGTTTGAAACTGACGACGTGCAAGGTGGTGAAAGTGTCTTCTTTTGGCCAGCTTCATCATTATTTGCCAAGCTAGTGCTGAATAACAGCAAGAAAATGGTTTTATTGAGCATGATGATGTCACAATGACATTGACCTTTGACCTTTAGGATATACAATCATATAGTATGTCACTCCACTACTGAGACATCTTGCCGTTGTTTGACCACCCAGACGTACTCAGCGCACCTTAGCTTTCGCCCTCTGTCCGTTCTCCTGCTCTGCGGCCTCGTCCTCCTCGGACACAGTATCTTCCTCAATGGTGTTATTATTGCTGAAGGCTGCGTCCAGTTTGTTCAAGCGTTTCCCCTTGATGAGGAACTTGCCCCTCAGCTCCTGTAAACACACAGCTTATAAGAAACAAAGTGTGCAGCGATCTGATGTGTATCTCTAAAGGCAGGGAAACACATTGTGCAATGGCGAAAATCATCCGTATCAGTGGCGACTGCCAAGTCACACCCTCTTGACAGCCAATGACAGAGGAGAAAATGTTGTGTGGACAATTATAACTTCCTTTGAGACCATCAGAGCCACAGGCATCCATCTCATGAGGGCTGTATTCAAGACACCATGAGGTCTTGGGAATGTCCCACAAATATGATTCGGCATACTATCCCTTCCTTCAAGTACTGAGGGCATCACTGTTGTATCCTTTAGATAATAAGAGAAACGATTATAAAAGGAAAGATGTAGATCAGACGAAAGAAAAAAAAGTATAAAAGGACTTCAAATATAGTTCTATTATCTGGTAGAGGGAGAAGGGCGTGCAGTGTGTTATATTTCATCATAAAAAGACGAAATGAATAAAACATTTAATCATTTAAATGAGCACTAGCAGAGAGTGGCATAGGGATAACAGTCCAAAAAGATAGAAGAAAATATCTCCCAAGTTTATGGGTTAGCAGTTAAACACCTAAAATCAGGTCTGCGGTTAACACGTTTAGCTATTTTAACATCATGTTCTAGAGCAAGGGCGGCACGGTGGTGCAGTGGTCAGCACTGTCGCCTCACGACAAGAAGGTTCCAGGTTCGAGTCCCGGCTCCAGCACAGGATCTTTCAGTGTGGAGTCTCCATGTTCTCCCTATTCCTGTGTGGGTTCTCTCTGGTACTCCAGCTTCCTCCCACAGTCCAAAGACATCAAGAGGGGACGAGGCTGATTGATACTCTAAATTGACCGTAGGCGTGACTGTGAGAGTGAATGGTTGTTTGTCTCTATGTGTTGGCCCTGTGATGGACTGGTGACCTGTCCAGGTCCAGGTCCAGGTGAGAGGCAGGGTTCACCCTGCCTCTCACCTGAAAGCTGCTGGGATCATCAGTTTATGCAGCACTCAAGTAATTTTCAAATGAGTATGCAACTTTTCAGTTGCAAACAAGACTTCTAAAGTCGCCGCGGAAAGTAAAAAACAGAAGTGTGCAGTACGTTGAGCTGATGCTGAAGTCCAAATCTGGAGTGTAGCAAAACATGAGCTTATTACCATTAGTGATTTTAGGGAAGAGTAAGTTGCAGAACAAAACTTGTGAGTGTCTAAAAATCCCTTTGGCTTTTATTAGAAGGGACCCGTGATGATGTTAAATTATCCCTCAATAGTTTTATGCCTGGTGGACAAACAATTAATACCAGCCTCTCGAGATACAACTTAAATTCCACTTGACAACCTCTTGCAGAATGGAAATGGCACTTGACACCCACACAATTTAGACTCTGTGTACAGTGGTTTATTTAGTGCTCCTATAATTAGAATAGATTTTACTTTAATCTCATCAACTCCCTTTCCCTGATAAATCTTACAGTTCAGCTGAGGTAAACAGGAAAGTAAGAAAATCAAGCTGAGAGGGCTGGAATGTTGAGGTGTGGTCTTCCTACTGCCGTTTATCTAGGAGGGTATGAGGCTGCACACACACTCTGAATATTATGTAATGTGTTTCAGTAAAGAGCCACACACACCTCAGGTGAGGGGAAGGTGGCGGGCATGGTGCTCCCGAGTGGCCTGGTGACCAGAGCATCACCCAGGATGGAGATGAGGTAATGAGCCATGAGCTTCTGTTGGTCCACGCTGCAGTGGTTCTCCAGGGACAGGATCACTGGGTAGTCCGAAACCTGGAACATGAACATATTTCTTAGTACGGTGATTAAATTCACGTCCAGTCTCACGGGTAAAATCTCCTGTACCTTGAAAGCGTAGTCTTTAATTGCTTTGATCACGTCTCTGAAGAGCACTTTGGAAGTGAGCGTGTATCCGTGATAAATGACAGGCTCACCGTTCGCGCCGTCCCAACAGTCCAGTTCCACACAGCGACAACTTTTCATCAGAGCTCTGCCAAAAGAGAAAATCCTCATATTTCACCTGACACAGAGATCACGGTTTACTTTCCATTTTAGCTTTGTTTAGGCTACAGAAAGACACAAGTGATGATGGACCAACTGAAAATCTCAGTATTATTTTTGTTTTGTTTATTTTTTGCTGTTGTATTCAATATTGTATCCATGCATCATCTAGATCTTATTCTAGATACAACACCATATTTTTATATTATTATAGATATACTAAGCTTGTGATAACCACAGACAGTATTTCAGACATACAACTTACAAACCTGCTGACTTTAGATGAGGGAACTGGACTTTCAACGTTGCTAACGATGCTAACTCAGAACATGAGCCGGCACATATGGGAACCCCCCAAATGAACTCAGCCCCCCCTGAAGTCCCCCATTTCGTGAGGTGCTCTGAGTACAGTTCAATTCCTAGTCCATGCTGCATTGTGAACACAAAGCACTCCTGGTTCACTCCACCCTCTACCAGTGCTCGAAAAACAGCAAGAATAGCAGCCGTCTTGTTCTTAGTGTACATTACCCATAAGCCAAAGCAGTCAAGGTCTGAGCTCCGTGAGCAGAAAGAGGACTCTGGTCCCCTCAGAGCTGAGGTGGACCAGAAAGAGAACTAACTGCTCTTTCAAAAGTCTCTTTTCTGTTGGTCCACCTTAAGAGGACTGAGTTTGGCATCTTATACAGGATTGTATGTGCAACCCTCCTTAATTTCAGGGCCTCCTCCTGCACCTATCTCTATATATTCATATTAAACACGATTATATACATTAAAAAAACTGTATCTAACATTGATCTAAAATGAAAAACATGGTGTGACCCACTTAAGTCTTCACTGTTGTGTTGCACTGGTGACCTGATTGGGAAGATGTAATTTCATTGGTCAAAAATAAGGAAGTGATGCATCATCAGGAGGAAGGAGATGGAAGGAGGCACTAAAGTTGATGCAGTTCTGATACTGAAGAGTATTTTACCGGATGTAGGCCTCGATACTGCTGGGCCCTTTGAGCTGGTCTTCCATTAGATATGTGTTGTGTGAGGAGGAGATGTAATACTGATTGAGGGGCTGGCTCATGTCCTGGTACACATCCTTGTGGGCCGGGTTCAGGATGGAGCCGTCCTCGTGATGGAGGTACATGAGGAAACCATCTTTGGTCATGTGCCTCTTCTGTTTCGCTGAAGATGGCAAAAAAGAAGACATGATGAAGATATGATACGAGCCTGGAGTAAGTTGAGGTTTCACATGAAGCCTACCTGTTGCATCCAGCTCGTACTTGTCTATCAGCCTGTAAGCGTCCTCCATGGTCACCTGTTCTCTCTGTTCATTCAGCAGAAAGTTAAGCACATCTCGAGCGCTCATCTGACCTTCGGTTTGAGCGTAATTCACATAGATCACATCAATCTCCTCCCTTTGGGTCAGCAGGTCATAGAAGTGCTTGATCTCAGAGCCTTCCAGGGAGCCGGAGTTGGACTTGTCACATTTCTGTGAGACAAGATCATTACAAATTGAGCCAGATAAACTAGATTAATAGTTTGGTGAAGCGAGAGAAACCTACCTTAAAAATTTCCTCTGCGTAGGTGTCGTCCACTTCAATGTTGATTTGCCGCAGGAAGTGCTTCAGCTCTTTCAGGGTCATTTTATTGTCCTCGTTCTTGTCTGCTTTACGCATGCAGTTGATGATCCAACTGGTGTACACATGTAAGGATTAAATTTGACTCAAAATGAGCCTGAAACAGCACAACCGGAGCTCTAAAACACAGAACATTTCCTGTTTGAAGGATACTGCTCACTCTTCTGCTGGCGACTCAGGTTGCGCATGTTGCTAATGACCTTCTCCAGGCCCATTACCCATTTTTTGGCCTCATCTTCATTGTCGGCCATGAGGTCGAGGGTCTTCTTGCGGCCCTTAAAGATGATGGAGAAGCACTTCTCTTCATCGGTGGGTTCCGTGTGTTTATGAAGGCCCTCAGACTGGCGGCCTTTACGCACTGAATCAATGTCATCTATGGAGACTGGACAGATGAAAAGGTCAGTTAGAAAACCAACTCGAATCAAAGGAATGCAATGAAAGTGTTTGGCCTTGCGACTAAAAATTACAAATAATGCAATCATGTCCTTGTGATTTGGCTTCAGCGCTCCATCTTAATGTTGCATTTCAAACAGCACATCGAGGAAATAACATCTCTTCTGTTATGGCATAATTACAAAGCTCCGAATTTACTATTTTGACCAACTCATCAGGTTTTTGGTAGACACATTTGTCCTGTGGAACGTAGCTTCCTCGCTAAGGCAAGGCAGCGCGCCCTTTTAGTCCTGACGATAAAACCAGAGGCTTATCTATCAACAGGAAGGCTTTTGTTTCTGTGCTTCTTGTGGATCACAATGTGCAAGACAACAGATAAAAAAAAACGTCTTCATAACTGTTAGTTTGTTGAGGGAGGATAGAAATGTTGTCATGTGGTCTAAACCAAGAAAGTCAGGGCAGGAGGAATGTTTTTGCAATAATGACATAAAACTGTACAGCTTCCTCGTGGTTTAATTCAGGTGAGAAAAATATCAGTCAGTTGAGCTGCTAAACGCTTTACTTTTTTTAAGGGCTGTTTACTGTCTGGTACTGTGGTTTAGTTAATTGGATACAAATCCAAACATATCGCTCGAAGTAAAAAGTAAAATTTAAATGGAAGGCGATGTGGACCATCTCCCAATCCAACCCCTACATGTGGAGTCATCAGTCGACTGTGAGATGTTTCACCAGGGGTGGATCCCACTGTATTGTTTGCTCCATCAAAAATAAATAATGAAAGAAATAAAATATGAAGTAGAGACTGAGTTTTTTCACTCAGAAAATCTATAAATAAGACAGCATTGACAAAAAAATTCTGTTCTGTTTAAAGCTGCAACAATGAATTGATTATTTGACAGAAAGAAGGTTAACTATTTAAAAAATGAACTGTTTCAGTCTTCTTTCTTCAGGCAAAAACTGTAAAAAAAAAAGGGTTCAAGAAATGATTTATACACATCAATTGGCTTTTTTCTTTTTGCGCTGCATTTTATAGACTTAATAATTCATTGATGTACTGGTCAAATAATTGATGGATGAATCAATAATGAAAGTCATCATTAGGGCTCGTCCGACTCCTGTCCCAGTTCCAGAAGCACGAATACTTCCTTCTTTCCCTTCCCCATGTTTGCTACTTATTCTGATCCCACAGGGATCTAAAATTCCAAACACATCACAACACCACAGTAGGAGGATCCAGCATCTTGTTTACAACTGAGTTTCTTCCTTAAACTGAGCAAAAAAAATTGTCCTTTGAAATGGATGACGGACAGAGACAGACATTTTGTTCTGGTCAACAATTTTTAAAATTCTTTGGCAAATCAGACACATGACATGCAGATTGGATTAGTGTAAAAGATGAAATCTGCTCTCATTTGATCTCCTCGCCTCACCCACTCCCTCTCTCACTGGGACAAACAGTCAAACACACAGGCTCTCCTAAAACACTACCGCCAACATTTCTGGGATAACAATGTTTTGTGTTATCAGACTCCTACACAAAGACATCATACAGTGGAGGACGCCGCATGTTTCATCCATACATTTGGGGGGCCAGCTCTTTTGTTGAGCAGCTTACTGTGCAGAGGGGCAATCATGATGTCATCACAAAACACCAAAGACTACGAGCTGGGGAGGTGAGAAGAGGCTTGATGTTGTAGCGCTGTTGCTACAATCACAATCACCTCCCATCAGAGAGGCTAACCACTGTTGTTCTTAAGAAAATCTGAGCCGATAGGGAACTTTAAAGGTCAGATTACTTAAAGAGAAAAACAGAGCAGGGAGGGGGAAGTGTGGTGAAACACACCCAAGGCCGGGAGGAGGAGGTGCCGGTGTGCACTCAGCTGATGGCTGCATGGACAGAATACCTTGGAAGCACTCAGAAGCAGAGTGTTTGTTCAGTGTGTGCAGGCAAGTTATCCTCAGAACACTAGAGAGGAGTTTAGGGCTGTGGAGTATTTGAAGAAGTCCACAATGGTCGTGTCACGTCACTCCAATCAAGCCGGCATCGCTTGCATACCAGATCGAATTAAAGAGATTAGTGTGACGGCCACAACAAAGACAAAATGTCTTCTACGAAAAAAAAATTTAAAAATAATTGCGTGTCTCATTTAACTGTCAAGTGAATATTGAGGGAAACTGCAGATGCACATCTGCTTCCAGCGACTGGTTTGACGAGTTTCCAACTTGTATTCATTTTTTTTTAAAATTCAGCTGTTTCCATCAATCTTTTTCTAATGTGATACCTACAAAAATGTACATGAAAATACATAGAACCAAACATGCACGTCACCGTGTTTGTGCAAACTTCACCTTCAAGTTAATGTTCAGCATTGAGGTTGTTGTGTAGAAGGCAAGTGAAAGGACTCGGCCTAAAAAAACCCCACAGTAACAGCTACAGCATACAACGCAGAATAATTGTAGTGATATGTAACATGCAAACAGATGAAAAGCAGAGTGTTCAGGGGTTAAAGGAAGTCATATTTGTGTCATCTGACGTGTGTCACCTTTTTTTTATTGTGAAACACAAAGGTGCCATGGTTACATGGTTCACGTGAGCCTGCGCATGGCTGCTGATCTTGATTCCAAAATCTGCATCTACAGGAGATGGCAATATAAGTTGACTATTTTTGGGTATATCTGGGTCAGTGAGTTTGACAAAAGGACAAATGTAATTATGACAAATGACAACCAATACTGCCCCCCCCCCTTCTCCTTCTTTTCAGTTTTTACTCTACGAAAAGCGATTTTAACGGAACACTAAATGATAGAGACAATACCTGTCAGATTAACCACATCGCGGAAAGTTTCCAAACTAATCAGAAGTGGCGTCATCTTCAGGTTACTTTTAGGGCTTTAGAGTTCCGTTTTTTTGAACAGTGTTGCTAGTGATGCCCTTAATAGCTTAGCATGCTCTTCTGAATTAAAGATGCATTGAAACGTTATTTTCAATCCCAAAACAGAGGTTTAAAAAGCCAACTGTGAAATTATCAACACAATGAAGGCGCTGTCAACATTTGAGGAAGCAGGACCCAAATGCAGATGGAAAAAAAAAAAACAGTAAAAATGGGGAAGTAAAGATGACCTTTATTGAAATGAAACAAAAAAATTCCTCTCTCAAAAATCAAAAAGTGTGTGAACATGAGGGCGGGAACTGAAGAGGACTGTAACTAACGAGACACAGGTGAGTCGCCCAAAAAGGCGGGAAAAAGGGACAGAGACTCGGACGTTTAAAACCAAGGAGAAAAGCACCTTGGGAGCCACAGAAGAAGAGAAAATCCTCCATCTACAGCACTCCAACGACAGATACGTGAGCTTTTCATATTTCCAAGGATTTTTACATTTCAAGGCCTCGGATTCTATTTGCTTACAATTGTGGTTTTAAGTGTTTTCTCTTTACCTTTTTGTATCTTTACAAAAGTAGAAGAAGAAGAAGTAGAAGCTGAAGAAGTTAATGAAAAGAAAAAAAAATAAGGAAATTAAAAGGATGAGAACCAGGCCTTTGACATCGGATTTACATTTGTGATTTTATACAAAGAATTCATTCATTTAATTTTCAGAAAATATGCTGGATTGTCAAGTTATATACACAAGGGAGGTACTTTTCAAACTAAAATCGATAAAAGTACAGGAACTACAGGGCCTTTGGAGAGCGGAGAGTTCCAAAATCATTTTGATGGATCCTTAACTGAAGCGCTACCATCCTACCGAGCTTAATCTAAATCCAGTCACAGTTATTAGAGCTCAAATTATGAGCTTCCTGCCCACATTCTCTAGCTGTACTTAAATCAGTTCAAGGCACTAACTCATGCAGTATGTCTGCGGACGAGCCTTTGAACTTTTTTATTTGCTTCCTCTTCTGTTCAATTTCTCTTCTTATATCTAATCTGATTATGTTCATGAAAAAACAAAAAATAAAATAAAACCTGCCCCATGACCATTCACAAGACCTGATGGCTGCATCCCATCTGTGTGTACGTGTGTGAAAAGAGGAAAGATGCCTTTATTGGAGTTATAGCTGCTGTGTGTGTGTGTGTGTGTGTTTGTTCAAGGTTGACGCTCGGGCCAGAGGTTATCAGACACAGAAACAGCAGCCCCTCGCAGGCCGGGAGAGTCAAAGCTAGAAGGGCCCCCTAGGACCCAGAGAACACCCTTAAAGAAGAGTCTTGAACCAGATATAAGAGGAAAATAATCTCTCTGACACACACGGAGTCAGGAAACACACTAGCATTTTCCAGTCTGGTGGCACTGCAAGTATCTGAGCTGTTTCCATTCTCTGATGGGATTCTTGTGGTGCGTTTGTGTTTCTACAGTAATGCAAAACCTATTGTTGAGATCTGAAAAGAGGGTATATGGCAATGGACACGGTATTGTTGTGTTTTATGCAGGATGTTTATCGCGCCAAACAACTAAAAATACACATCGATACAAAGACTGAACACAGCAGAAGACAACACTCACAGGTCTGGTTTCTCTTGAATGTTTTGTGGGACTCGTGCCACACGGTCCTGCAGTCCTCTTGCAGTTTGTAATAGCGATTCTTCTTCCAAGAGTTTGATCGAACCTTGACCAGTAACCCGCCAATGAGCAAGAACTGCAGATCTTCATCGCCCTCCAGACCTGTGGGAATGCAGACAAAAGTTACACAAAGTAGATGATCTGCTGTTGGGGAAAAAATATCCAGAGATTTCACTGTAAATGGAAATATGGACATTGGTATGGGGGGGGGGGGGGTCAGTTTGAGAAGCAGGTCTTTGGTTATCTAAACACATAATTCACAACTTTTTCACACCAACTTTTTGGGAAACAACTGCCATCCTCTCCAGAGCCACACAAGAACACAAAATCCCATCTCTCCTCTGTGCGTGCATTAGGGAGGTGAGACCCACAGAGACCAGCTAACTGCTACTGAGCTTAGCATAATAAATGCTAAAAGGTAGGACGTGTTAGCACAGCTGCACGAAAAGTCTAAAATTAAAAGGTCTTGTAATTCATTAACGTTTAGCAGACCCCTAGTTATATTAATGCAGGCAAAGACTATTTGGAAACAAGAGATGATTTTGACTCTTGAAAGGTGTATGCAAACATTTCCCATCCACTACAATTCAGTACGCTAAGCTAACTAGCATTTAGCAGTTCCCTATGGGTCTCAACTCTGGAATGCACACAGAGGAGCGATGGGTACCCCTCTGGCTGTGGGGTAGTTGGTAAATAAGGGTGTTTTCCAAAGATGTACCATGTTCATTTGTATTCCTATGTCATGTAGTCTCTGTTATGTGGGGTTGAGGAATTTAAATGCCCCACAACAAGTTGAGCCTCATAGAAAACAGAACATTTGAGTAACTTTGTAGTTCAAGTTTAAACATAGTCAGCTATTCAATTTATGCTCCTGACTTACATTCATAACTAGCCTCAGTATAGCCTCAGCCCTCCAACTACAGAAGTGTTTAATATGCAACATGTCACAACAGACGAGTGGTGCCGGTGGCTTATCATTCAGGTGAAGCAATGCTGTGATTATGAGAAGGGTGTGTGGCATCTGCTGATTCTAAATTCATGTACAAGACTGTTGTGAAACCACCATAAGCTAACAGGACAATGTTGGTAGGACAAGGTTTACTGTGAACGTGGGGTAATGTTGTCAGTGTTCGCTGGGTGGGACGGAACTTGGACCTGCACTTGTAAATCTTTGATTCCAGAATGCAGAAAGAGCCAGCCATGTAAGGATTTAGCTTGAAGCTAATGGAAACAACAACAAAACTGTACAAAAACATCTTTACAAACTCAAGTGCATCAGTCAAAATACTCCACATCATCTACATCCAGCCACGTGCGTAGTAACGCAGAGCGCAAACAGCCTCTCGCATCTAATTGAACCAACTTCTTCGTACGGCATAAGTATTATATTTTGTTGGTTTTTGACAAGGATGATAGTTTGGATTCTCTTGAAATTTTGTAAAATTGGAATCCTTTCAGAAGTTAAAAGAGTTATTACCCTCAGTTTAACATAACGTGACTGGCTCTCCTGCAATCTAGTGTTAAAAAAAAAAAACATGGGAAAAACAGACACCAATTTGTGAGCACTTGAAAGGCAAAATACCCTCTTTTGGTCAAGTATCGCTTTAAAATGGCTATTAAATGTCATAAACAGCATTCTTTGCCAGAATATAGTACAAGTTACCTCCCCCCATTCACCAAAGGGCATCTGAGGACAGCTGCTTTCCTGACAAAAACTATGTCCGGGTCGTGGGCAGAACCACAACATTACAGGCATTTTTTCCCAGGTCGTGCCACAGACTCACAGAGGCTGTTTATGAGTCTTTGGCCTCACTGTCCAAAGCAGCTGAAGCGCCTCGACGCCGCCTCTGCTCAGTCAGGCTTTCTATTGGGGGTTTACCTACCCCAGCATACCAAAGCTGCTTGCGTTTGTCACCTCCTTTATTATGAAATCCGTGAAAAGGAGGTGCATGATTTGACTCAGCCACAACCTTTGTGTTGGGTTTGAGATACAAGAGAACAATAACAATATCTCTGACATCTGCACGTCCCATGATTCATACCATAGTTTATGAGAATCAGATGAACTTTTTGCTGTAGTCATCATTTTCAGATGCAGTTAGAAATTCTCCTGAATCTACGGACTACACCCCGAGTAGCAAGCCAGGGCAAGAAGAAGGGTAAAAAAAACAACCCTGAATCCTTCAGGCAATGATTTAGGTTCACACAATTTTGAGCTAAAAATAAATCCTGTGTACTGTCTAGTACAACATGTTCTGCATCAGTTTGAAGTCAGAATAGCTGAGATTTCTCTCTATAAAGCTCTAAGACACCTATGCAAATGCAATGTGACGATACAAACACGAAGCTACCACTAGCCACATGTTGCACAAACATTTCAGACAAATAAGACTTTCACAAAACCCATTCTGAACACAGCAACTCAAATAAAAAGAATGAGACAATTTTTCCAAATGAACTCAGGCAATTTATTCCAGCCCAGGGACTGTGGTATGCCAAGTTCACTCTTGTCTGAGACAGCAGGAGAAAGCAAATTGATAATCTATATTTACATGCGCAGCTTCTCCAAAATTCCAGATTATAGATGCTCCTTGAAGAAAATGTCTGATGTAACGCAGTGTAAGATGCCAACTTTTTACTGGGAAATACACTCATCTGCCATTGTTCGTGGCGCCAGTGCCACAGTGAAAAGTCATCAGATAAGATTTAGAGGCTTTATATCTGCAGAGGTAATTACCCTCATCCTCCCAAACAAAGTCCATCATGACTTGTAGTCATTCTTGTAATTGAAAAGAACCAGATTGTTTCTGATGTTTTGTTTTGTTTTATTTTGTTGTTGTTTTTGCTGAATTGTGCTTTTAAGGTGGTGCCTAACATCACTGGGTTTCATGAAAGGAAGTTCCAATTATCTTTTGTAAATGCAGGGAAAACTGTTGTGGAGAAAGCATATTAGAAGGCTTTTGACTGAGGTATGCTAACATGCCCATCCACTACTTTGAATTATGCTCAGCTAACTAGCCTCTGACATAGACAGATAGCCTTCTGTCTTAGAGGAAAGTGTTATCTATCTTCCTGTCCCACTCTGGAGAGAAAGGTTACACAATAGCACTTCCCAAACACTTCCTTTTAAATCATGAATGAATCAAGATAATTGACTGTTTAACATTTTTATTGCTCTACTGTTTCCCCGGTTTTATGAAAATCAGGAAGTTATGCAAAATGAAACTAAGAGGCACAAAGGAAGACCACAGAGGAATCCTCCTCTCCTCAGTAGCTGCCTGAAAGTTTTCAGCACTTTTCCTGTGTTTGTCTCTTCTTCTAAAGGGGCACGGTTGTAAGGTTAACACCCCACCACCAGTCTCCTCTGAGGTGGCTGAACAGAAAGAATGCATCGCTCAAGGCAGCGGAAGATCCATAGTACGTCTTTACTGTACTTTGTCAAGGCATCCACCTCCCCAATATCAACAACAACCAAAAAACTCTGTTTAATCTGAGAGATTGGATATGATCTGTGATTTGTCGATATAAAGATCTTCAGAGATGTTAGTAATATAAACAAAGTGTGTGCGTGCGTCCGTGCGCGCCTGCGTGTTCGTTGGCAAAATAATCCACTGGACCGCGTCACAGTTGCACCTTTCAGAGACTTACCTAGACGTTTTCCGTTCTCTTGTGCAACTTTTTTCACGTGTTCCTGGAAAGCCAGTTCTTCAGATGGTGTCCTCTTCGGACCTTTACGTAAACACGACATGACGGACTCACTTTTTGTTTAAGCTGCTAATATTATAGATCCAGTCGGAATTTAGACCGTTCTCGGTATGGAAACAGCGGTAGACACCGTCCACCCTCCCCTCTTTGGGCGGGTCCTAACACTAAAACACTGTTGGGTCCTCTATCTGCTGTTAAAACGGCTTGTAAACTTACAGGGAAACGTTCAAAATAGTATCAGTCACAGTCTCTAAAGGCCTTTTTTTTGCTGTCGACACACATGGCGAGTGTGAATTTCAGCCCACCCGATGAGATTTATGCTCTTGGGATGGTCACACTTTCAGTAAATACAGACACGTGGCCCCCCTTTCAAGTCCTCTGCATTATTACTTACGGTCTAAATGACGCGCAACGTTTAGTCCCGGTTGCACACAGGTCAGGTGACGGATCGACTTGTTTGATGCATTTTACGCAGACTGTCTCCAAACACTGGAGCAGCAGCTCCATCATGTAAAAATTTTCTCTTATGTGTTGGGGGTTCATCCTAGATCAGTACCTCAACCCTCCGCCTTTAGTTTCATAAAAACAAAATAAAACAAAACAAAACAAAACCAGGGCATTTTTACGTGTTAATGCGGACAAAGCACGCAGAGAGTGACTTTGACGCACGGGTTGCAATGTTATTTATCCAGGCCTGAAGAAAAACTGCGCCATCTCACGGTGAGAATACAACAATGTTGACCTCTTTGGAAACATTGACACTGTAAACTCAATTTTAGATACATGACATTGAATTTAGGCAGCACTCTGTACATAAATCTGTCGTTCACATATTAGAAGTAATACCTGCATGAATTTTCTCGTTCTTCAAACGACAAAAACTTGTTACCAAACAAAACAACTATCATCATGCGTACCTAACAATCTTTATACGGAAAAGATAACCAGGCAACCTTGGAAGTCAGGTAAATGTAAAGGAAGTTTTTGTGTGTCGCGCATCGCTTCACTTGGTTTAAAAAAAACAATATTTTTGCTCTCTGATATAAATACGAGTCTAATGATGAATACGTTTTGATTAAAACGTAGGTTGTAGGTGTTTTCCACTCATGAACCTCTCTTTGAATCTCTCTTTGACTGAGGTATAATTGCACTCACCATGTCTCCCAGTTGTGCCATTTGCCTCCATTCTGAATCCAGCTCTAAACCACCATGCGCGGAGCCAAAGTCCACTTCTCCGCTGGAGTCAGCTCGATGATAATCATTCAACAACAACAAAAAAACACCACTCCAGTGACGAGACAGAATCCAACTTATGTCCCCCTCTGACTCGAACCACACAGTGCGCAATTGAGCCAACCCATGAGGTTCTTATGCGTCCTCAGTCAGTCCACACCCACAGCAACACCGGTCTGACGAGCTGTGTTTGCCCGTGTGACTTCCATTCACCCATTGGAAACAGAAGCTACACCTTACGCAGGAATTCTGTTTAAAAGCCTAAAAAAATATAAGCTTACGATAAGGTGATGTTTGAAACCTTTTGTTGGAATTTACAGTTGGACTTTTGACGTGATTTCATGAGGCATTCAGGTACCTGATTTCTTTAGGGTGTTGACCTAGTTTGGCACAGACTTCTCATTTATAGCGCTTGCCTCTCCCCTCTGTCTTCACACTTAGAGGTGGGTGCTTCATCACTCCACATCCCAACATGTTGACAGTCATCATTACTGTAATACCAAAGGTCTTAACACAAAGTTAAAGACACTGTAACAAGCATGTCACCGCAGGAACTGGCTGACAGTTTGACAAACCCAAGTATGGAGGTGCTGGTGAAAAAACAAAAAGTGTCACCAAACTCTGTATTTGAAGTCAATGGGGAAAAAGTGTTTGTGTGCGGGACACAAGCTCTCCTTTTCATGGATCATGACTTGAATGTCATATTCGAGGACTGGGACAGGCCCTTCTTTGTGCCTTTTTATTATCAGTGTCAGCAGGCCCGTTCTGTCCTATGAACTCCCGTGCTAGAGCAAAAACAGCTCCCTGACGAAGCACGCGGAGCTCCCAAAGTGGGCTTGACAATCATTTCTTTGAGATTCCTACTTGAGCACCACATGAGTTGATCACCACAGTGCAGGGTTTCGTTTTGAATGCTTTTGCCATCCATCTGTCACGATTAGTTCTATTTATTATTTTGTGACTTGTTCTCTATTACCCTGGGACTGCCCCCTTTTTTTGCAACCCAGTGCTCAAAGCTCAACAACGATTTGAAAAGATCTGTTATGACTCAATGTGAAATCATTTCTCCGTACTTCAGCTGTGGTTATAGCGACCTGCAAAGGAAGTTGGGAGGGATTTAGAGACAGTAGATGGGTATGATTGCTGTAAGTGCTGCATCTGGTCTCACGAGGTAGTCTGGAATTTAAGAAGTGATCAGGTAAACTTGTTTTTAGCGCCCTATTTTTCCTTCTTAAAGACATTGTAAATTTACCGTCAAGTCACCTAGCCTTTCCTGATTCTGTAATATGACACTGTGCCTCAAGAGGAATAAGTCAAATTCACATGAAGCTGTGACACCCAAGCTAACAGCTAATTTCAGGATGATTTGGCATCATCAGGCCCACACCATGCTAGCCACCCCATCCCTGCTCACTGGCTGTCAGCAACCAGGTGGTCATCACTGATGGTTTGCAATGAGGAATGTCTCTCTGGTACTTGCAAATGAAACGCTGTCAAAACATGTGTGGTCCCGTTAGCAGGGACAGCTTAATGAGCACGCCTGGGCTGTCAACAATGACCATCCCCAGAGACGGTGTCCACAGTCTAAACCACAACAACTGAACAGCAAATTGTAGGCTTTATCTAGACAAGATGACCACAGATCCGATGTTTAAAAACCTAACTAACTAACTAACTAACTAACTAACAGATAATTAAAACAAAGAGTTGGTGTTGGCCTGTCTTAGAACCTGTTCAGGTATTATCACAGGAGATCTGCCTGCCCTCTTGCTCCATCATGAATAAACCTTGTGATGCTTGAACTACTTCACTCCATAGCTCAGATAAGCATTACTGACAGAGTTCAGTGTTTTCTAAATAAACATTTCACACCAAAACTTCCTGGTGATGTGCTGGCCCCTACAGGTAGGAAGTGCCATCTAGTTTTCAAACTTGCAAGGTGCACCTTTAAGTGAACTTGTAAACTATTATAAAGACTAAATTCCAATTCAAAATATACGATTGTACATTTCAATTAAAAATGGCTTCTTGAGCCCAAATCTTCAAAACATCAGGTAAAAGAACTAGCCCTTCTGTCATTTACGAATTTAAGGATATCAAAAAACTTATATTAAAGCGCAGACATCCCAAGAATATATCACAATATTTATGCAAATTTATGATGTCTTCTGTCCATAGACAATGTGAATAAATGGCAAAAAAAACAAACAAACACAAAAGATTATATTTACTCGTGGAAAAAAAGCGGCTAAACTAAGGAATTTGCTAACTTTATCCCTGGAGACGGGAAGTCAAAGTTACTCTTCAAAGGTGTCAAAATTTTGGTTTGTTTCTGCGGCATAAAATAAGATGGGAAATTAAAATTTCCCCCGTCCTCCTTCCTGGTTTGAGAAAGAGAGAGCACGCGCTTCAATGTTGTCACCATAGCAACCGCGTGAACGCATAAACAGTGGACTGGAATATCTCACCATTTCCTTTAACCACGGTTGTGTGTGTTTGTTTGTTTGTGTGTATTGCGTACAGTTGTTTGAAACGTAATTTTCACATGAATAACTAAGCTAATGAGAAACTAACGTCAGCATTAGTAACCTGAGAACCCGAATCAAAACAAACATGTCGGCCTGAACCGTCACAGGTGAGATAAACCGAGCTCGTTCAAGACATTCCGCTCTGCATTTAATTTGTCCAACTGAAAACACATGATAGTACAAAATACCATAGGGATGAACAACATTATTTTTATTTCATTAAATGCGAGAAGTATGCCTCAATGATTCTGAGTGGATTAACTCAACAGTAGTTCATCCGTCCTACGTCAAACTAAGCTTGCTGATACTTCCAGCTCGTGCAGGACCGGGTTTAAGGGTCGATGAGACCAAAGACGATGCCATTATACTGCACTGTGATAGGATTCAGTATTGTATGTGTGTATATTCTGTGTAGTACTGTGTGTAGATCCAACTTGTGATTATACTGTAGATTTTAAAGTCTCAAGACCAATGGCTGAGAGGTTTTGTGACATCATGACCCCTTAAACTGCCACTTCCAGCACAGACGACAAGACTCCATCATGTCAAAAGGGCCTCTCTCTTGGTGCATAAGTTTCACAATTTTCCAATTCAGCCGTGCTCTTCCTGTGTGCTGGTTTCAGACTTCATTCTCACAGGGTAAATGACCATCCACTTTTAAAGACATTCCTAACCTTGCTGGTACTTTATTTTCTAAGAAAACTGTGAAGTCGACCCTTTATCACAGCAACAATCATCAAACACTGCAGTGGCCATCAACATATTTCTTGCTAGAAACACTCCCCCCCCCCCCAACTAATTAATTGGTTATGAAAAATATTTATTTTTCTTTCAATCTGCTAAGTGACAGTAAGTTGCATTATGGTATTTTTGTAGTAATGTGTTACATTTGTGATTCTTTAGTCAAAGTACTGCAGTTCATTCCTGCCCTTTTCAGTTCTTAATTTAAATATATACAATTTAATTAATGTCGAGTTGTGGCTGCAAAATTGAAATTCGTTTAGTATTGCATTACATTACCATGTTACCCCTAAAAGTGATATACTACTATTGATGTGTTGTTTCTGCAATTAGCTTTTCTCAACTAACTGATTAATCCATGAATTGGTGCAGCTCTATAATAAGTGAGAAGCTAACTGTAGCATTGGCAACATGAGTGGGCTATACACACCGGGAGAACCAGAAACAAGGCAACTATGTCAGCTCGAACCGTCAGTGGACTGTCGAAGACCCGCCTCGGGAAGTGGTTCCCAGGTATGAAGATTTACATCGAAAAACACAAAACTTCCTGCAAATTTTCATCTGACATTATCTTACAGATGTTCTCTCTCCCTTTTATATTAGGATATTTCTCATGTGTTAGCAAGCACTTTCAAGGATCTTTACACAAAAGATGGCATCGGCGGGAAAGACGCTCTGTCCAACCTTGTCAAGACAAAGACAGGAAGAAGTGGCTTTTATGACAGATGTGCTGAAGCATTTCAACAGGTAACGCACTGAAAATATAAAAACTACTGCCTACTACATCTATCTGTGAAACCAAGAAATCTGTGTGTGTTTCTCATGTATACAAGAATGTCTGTGGTTTGTTTATCTAAGTAACCGTTCACTCAGTTGACTCTGGACAGTGCATACCCGGTGCAGGCACTCAGAGGATTTGCAGTCCCGAATGAGAGGGTTTTGGGGGACCAGGGTCTGAGATGACAGCGCTTTTGAGATTGCAAACAGAGATCAAAGTCACAGGTTATCAAGGAGGCTTTTTGATGTCCCACAACCTCTTGGCTGAACTCCCAAAAGAGTCCCTCAAAGGATAAGGGGCAAGGCAGGTCATCGCTATGACAGTAGTGAGTCTGATATTTAAGTCAGAACCTCCTGATATCCAAGTCACATTTTAAAGATCAAAGTTAGAGATTAAATCAAGACACCCAAGATAAAAGTTTGAGAAATGACAAGGACGTCGATGATGTCATGACACCCCATGGCCCTGCCCCTCAAACAACAGGCTGGGTGTTCCAATATGGAATGAAAAGGTCTCTTTTTTTGAATTCCGTAGGCTCACTCTGAGCACAGCCGATGTATAAAGGAGACAGATGCCCTGGAGACTCAAATAACTGAGGCCAGTGTGCAGGCTGCAGCCAAAGAAAGCCACACCTTAGAGAGGATCAAAGAGGAATTTGAATATGTTCAAGATCTCCAGGACCTCAAGGACCTTCCAGCAGGTGAGAGACATTATATTAGGCTAACTTGATATTCTTTATGAAGGCGAACTGTAATTTGTATCTCTATATTTTGAATATTGAAGGAATATGATGATGTCCCTTATATCTTTTTTATGCCTATTTACAGTCAAGTCAGCCTTTCACTGGTGTGTAGACGGAGATCTCAAAAAGAACAACCTGATTTCTCCGCAGGATTATTTACCTCCACAAAAGAAACACACAAAACCAGCAGCAGCAGGTACCTGACCCTCTGTGGCCCGTCACGAGTCTTAAAGTCTTCTCCATGTTTTCATTCATTATTGTACTTTTCTTGCCAGTCAAACCAGATCCTGCCAGGCCGACCTTTGCCTTCTCCATGCGTGTGTCCAGGGCGCCACAGGATGACGGTTATACTCAGATTCCCAGTCCAGAACAGCCAGCGTCAGACGTGACAGAGCTCAGTCTGACTCTTGAATCCAGCTCAATTACCCCAAATAAGAAGAAAGCGCCCAGTGAGGTGAGGAGACGGATCTGATGATTCTCTTGAATCGTCAGGGCTAAGTGATCCTGTTGGTGGATCAGAGCTGTTATATTTATATCAATAAAGAACTCATTTACTCATTTGGTGGAAGCAGATCAAACCAAAAGCAAATTGGAAGGATGAGCCAAGCGTAAAGGATCAGGAGGAGGGAAAGAAAAAACTCCACAGGCTGAAGGAAAGACACAACTTTCTACGCAATCCACGCTTCCTTCCTCCGAATGCACAGCGGGGTGGCACATCGCTCATCCGCTCCTCCAGAGGCAAGGTCTTGAAGACGGAGCAGAGGATGAAAGAGACTGAGGAGCAACGGTACTCCTCCATTATTTCACAGTCAATTTTTGTCATTCTGTCACAGAGCAGCTAAAAGGATAAAGGCAGGATATTGACAACATGAGTCGTACATAAATCTAAAACCCAACAGCCAGACAGACAATAGCTCTTCAGTATTAACTGTAAACACAAGCACGCTTTATGTCATTGTTTGTGCAAAAGCAGAGATGTGTAACTTGATCCAAGTGGCAGTATTGACCAGGAACATGAATATCAAATGTGGTGCGTTTGCCACATTGTGGGTAAGATGTGGTCCTTAGCGGTTTTGTTATTTGTTTGCATAAGTTGCGGTTTTGTCAACAATTCACTTTTGATGCATAATATCAGCTTTGCTTATATGTAAATGCAGACGACTCTTCTTCGATTCTTAATACGCTGCCGAACCACTGAGATGCCCCCTCTGACTGTTCCAAACAGAAAGCAGGAACAGGAGGATGAAGAAAAATAGGAAATCTTAACTGACTCTGATTGCAGAGGTTACCATGTGTTGTGACTCTTTTGTCCTCAAAAGCCTCAATGATGATGATGGTGGTGATGATGATGCTGTTCCAGTCTTCTTGGCGAAGCCTTCAGTCATTCTCTTCACTGACTACAGCGCAGGACATCAGTATGAGGTGTGATTTCATTTGATATTACAGTGCCTGGGATGGTGTCAGAACGTCTTTGATGGTGAGGAACTGCAAACATTCTTTCTTTTCCTGTCTTGCCAGTGTACCCTGGAGTTTAAAAACACAACTTCCTCAAGCCGCGACATCCGGGTCATCCCTCCTACCACTCCTTACTTCAGGATTGGCCTGGGTGAGATCTGAGTCTAGCTCAGATTGAGTTTGATTTAGTTCCATTCAAGAAATAACTATAGGCTAATGACCTTTTTTTCTGCATAGTACTGTCTGAGAGTTTTTTTTTAAATGCTGTCACACATGTCTGGAATGTGATTTTGGCGAAAGATCAGTTTTTAAAAATCACCTTGGAGAATACTGGACTGAAAATGAAAAGGACGAGCTTCGCAGGATGTTTCAAATTAGTACGCCGTTCTTGACATCAGAAGTCCGTATGAAGAAATGAGGCATTAATCATTTTGTTTTGTGTCATATTGTTTTACCGCACTGTATTCATGTACAGGACTTTGTTGGGCTCTATCTGCATAAAAATGTACTCTTGGAATAAGCTTCATTTTACTTATTATAGGGAGATTCCCTGGGGAGGGTGGCCTTGTGGCTCCAGGGATGAATTGTAAGTACACAGTGTACTTCTCTCCAGACTCCCTGGCAGACTATGAGGATTTCATAGTGGTAGAGACCCAGGCTGAGCGCGTGCTTGTGGTCCCCATCGAGGCCTGTCGACCCCCTCCTGTACTCACCTGTGAGTCTCCACCTTTTTCATCCTCTGTTCGTTTTTCACTCCTAATGAGCGTCCTGACTTTTAAGATGCGTTTCCCACATTTTGTATTGTATTATAAACTGTTTTCTTGTCTGTAACAACATCTTCTGCACATCTGTCCATCCTGGGTGAGGGATCCCTCCTCTGTTGCTCACCCTGAGGTTTCTCCAATTTTTCCCTGTTAAAAGGATTTTCTGTTGAGTTTTTCCTCAGTTGATGTGAGGGTCTGAGGACAGAGGATGTTGTGATGATATCATGTAAAGGCTTTGAGGCAAACTGTTAGTTAAAACGGGCTATACAAATAAAATTGCCTTGCCTTGCCTTTGTTCTTATGTTTTCCCTTTAAAGTACCGAGAGTTCTGGACTGTGGTTATTGTCTGATTGGAGGAGTAAAATTTGTGGAGTTCCTTTGCCAAAATGTTGGTCTCAGCACCGGGACCTTCTGCATAATCCCAAAGAACCATTGGCCAGCCTCAAACCTCAGGGTAAAAATCTATCTAAAAGACATCTCCTTGATTGATATCTCTGCAGTGTGTGTGTATATATATGTATGTGTGTGTGTATATATATATATATATATATGTTTGTATAATAACAGGATCTGTGTTTAATTTCTTCTCTAGTCTGTGGTGAGAACCGACTTCTCTGAGCAGCCACCCTTTGCAATCTGCCCGTCTCTCTTCATGCTGCAGCCAGGAGAGTTCACTGTATTAGAGGTGAGATTGTCATGGCAATAAAAAGCTTCCTGGGAGTGCTTCTGATTTAGATTTCTTACTTCTCTGCAGCTCACTGTCTGTCCTTTTGCATTTATGTCTGTTTGCAGGTGGTTTTCTTTCCCACCGCTGCTGGGAAGAGTTGTCAGGATTTCACTATTGTATGTGACAACTGCCAGGTCAAAGACATTTCCATTGAAGGTGAAACTTTTTCTGGATTACTAATGAGCTTTTCTCAGAAATTCCTCTCGCATAAGGTTAGTTGAATCTCTCTCTTTCTGTGTGCGGTTGCTAGGTGAGGGTCAGCTGATTGCTCTCCAGCTTGTGTCTGGGGAGGAGGAGCACCATGTGTGGGGAGAGGTGCATGACCTCACTGCAGACCACTTTGTCCGTTTTAGTCCATGTAACCCTCACTCTGTGCAACAGAAGAAACTTGTCATCAGAAACAGTGTGTAAGCCTCTACTCCAGATATCATCACATCCCTTCATCACAAATACAGCTTGTCAGTCAGCAGTTTGACCACAAAGTACATCAGACACCCACTGGACTTCTTTATCAACCTGTGTTGATAAGCATCCACGGCATATATTAGCTCCAGTTAGAACTTCAATACTTGTCAGCTATAGAACATTGTTGAACTTCTCTCCTCTCAGGTAACTTAATTTTGATGATTTTTTGTTGTTGTTGTTGTTGTTTTTCTAAACAATGTTTGTTATGATGGTGGTTGCGGACATTTCATAGTTGTCTCAGCAAAAATTACAAGATTGGCAAAGCTTGTGTCGGTGATATGTTAGTCATGCGTGATGCTTAGCTTTGTACTTCAAATGAATCCATTAATGTTTCAAAAGTCATAAAATTGATGTTCAATTGTAAAGATTCTGTTGCTGAATAAAACATGTGGTGGACTTTGTTTAACACAGAGCTAATTTTCAGCAGAATCCAAAATTAGTGTAAAAATCCCTTTGGTTTATTCCAGGGTACCTGTAGCGACGCTAATGCTCTCTCTTTTAACCAAGTGCTGCTTGTCTTTGTTGCTTCTTTTATAGTTACAGAAGTAGAGAACATGTTCTCCTGCAGGGATCATTAAATATCACATTACATTTCATTCTCTCTGTCTCTCTGGGGATGAAGCCACTTGGAGTTGCGGTTCCACTGGCAGATCGTGAAGCCCAACCTGTACCCTCTGCTTCCAGGAGAGACCCTCGATCTGTATCGTATCCAGTTCCACCTGGCTACAGATGACGTTTTCCATGTCAGTCCTCCAACAGGAGTACTGGCGCCTTGTCAGGACCAAGAGTTCCTGTTCAGCTTCTGCCCGAAGGAGGTACGACATGCAAGAAGGAAGAAACAGGGGTTTATTGTATTACTAATATACAATCAAACTTAAGTATAAGGATACATTAATAATGGGTTAATTAATATTGATGCAAGAGTGATAAATAAGCATTAATCAAGCAGAATTAGCCATTTATTAATGCTCTTTGTGACCCTTATTGTAATGTTGAGAACATGTATCCCTGAAGCCACACCCTTTGAACGCCATTAGTAAATGACTGCAAGACACATTAGTTAACCGTTAACTAAAGGTTAACTAAGTGTTAATAATGTTCCCTTATTGTACAATTTTAAATTTATTATGAAAGAATTTTGTCGGTAATGTCTCCAAGAATTAAATCATTTTGTCTTTGGTTACAAACATGAAATATATCAGGGTTCAAAAGCTATTCTGCCAGATTGAAATATTTCTGAGTGACTTTCCTCATCGTGTTTGAAGTTGAAGGATTACCACAGTGTCTGTCAGCTTGTCCTGAGAGACGTCCCCCAGCTGCCCCCGGAGCCACGTGACAATGTGTAAGTCTACTGATCTTTGTATCCCACACATAGAGAACTCTGACATCACATACTGAACAAAAGCCATTTGCAAACCTTTCCATCTAATAAAGTGTTGGGTTGTGTAACTAGGCAGGTTGGGAAATCTAGCATCCTCCCACATGTGCACTCTGGCTCCAAGGTGAGCGATGTTATCGTCATGGAGATAGAGGTCAAGGGGTCAACAGAGCCCCTCGAAGTCCTACTGGAACCCTATGCTGTTGTCGTCCCTGGTGAACTTTTGATTTGCACAACAACCCGGAGACAGTTCAAGGTCATTTAAAACACAGTTTCTTTGTGTTAACCATAATCCACTCATAGTAGATTGTATTGAATCCAGTAATGATATTTTCATTTCTTGTGTGTATCAGATGTGGAATTACAGCAAAACCTGTGTCTTTTTTCAATGGGAGAGGATGAGCAGCAGCTGCCATAAGATAGAAGTAGAGCCCTCTGCTGGCAAAATAGGTGCATCACACATTAACAAACTATCTGCCACTGAAGCTTGAAACTCACATTGGATAGATTTTTATGAAGTATTTGCAGTGGGTATCTTTTTTGACTAATTGATTCAATTTTTGTTGCGTTTGTCTCCAGAAGAGAACGAGTGTTTTGATTTTGACCTGGTCATGACGGGAGGGAAACCGGAGAGGGTTGTGACGAGTCTGCTTTGCCAAATAGAACATCTTCAGGAGCCTGTCAGCCTGGCCTTGGAGGTCTCCTTCAAGGTAGCATGGTGCTATCACAACATTCTTCAAGTATAGTTTGTCTGTGCGCTCCAAACATTCTTTGTTGTCCAGGGTCCCACAGTAACCCTCAGCGTGCCCAGTGTGGACTTTGGGCTTCTGAGGCTCGGGGAGCAGAGACACACCACACTGGCCCTCACCAACATCACTCAGGTGGCAGCTTCCTGGATATTGGAAGAAGTTCATAATAATCAACAGAACAACCATAACTCACAGGTACAGCAGACCTGGATGATAGAGACAACAGTACATGTAACAGTTGGTGCTTTCAGTAGATTCTTTGCTAATGTTCACTGTAACAATGTTAAAGTGATACTTCACCCAAAGGGTGACCTTTCAAATACTCACAAATAGGTGTCTTTAGCTCACAAAGATGGTTTTCCCCTTCTGCATCACTTCTGTGTGACTCCAGAATGCAGAAGGAGCCAGTCACGAATATTTAGCTTGGAGCTAATGAAAGCTAACAACATTTCATGAGAGTTTGTATATTATCAGGTATAAGGCTGGATCAAGAGGAAGTGGACTATGCTGTTGGAGGTGCTTTAGAGTGTGTAAACAGACCTTTTTGGACAGTCGTTTTGTTGCTGCAGCTGTCAGTCACAACTGGTTTCATGGTAAATTCATGTGGCTGGATCCTTCTGCATTTTGGAGCCACAAAGAAATGATGCAGGATCTGTGTTTGTCCTTAGATATCTGTGGAGCCATGCAGAGGTGTGCTGCGTCCTTTGGCATCTTGCAGTGTCGATGTCCTGTTTAGGCCACATTTCTGTCAGCAGTTGGAAACAGACCTGGAACTGACCGTGGAGAATGGAACAGGATGGTAAAGTATATACTCAGCTGCATACAATTTTACTGATCTTGTAAAATGCATCTTGTAAAATGTATTTATAAGCAATGTGCCTGAAAGCAGCTGAAGCATCACAACCGTCATCGGCAGCAGTGTGTGACAGTGTCCTGTGTGTTCTTCACAGTCACCTGCTGGTGCAGGGAGATGTGCAGTCCCCTCAGGTGTGTCTGCTAAACTGTGAGCTGGTCTTCTCTGAGCTCTACATTGGAGTTCCGACCAAGGGGGCTGTCACTCTCTACAACCAAACTCTACTGCCATCAAACTTCTCCTGGATGGTGCGTTTAAAAATGTATCACTATTAAAGTTAAAAATGATTTGTTATTGATGATTAATTGAGCTATTATGTCATTAAAAGGAACACAATGAATTTTTGGGTAATTCGCTTATTTACAATCCTCCTCAGAACCAGACTTGCGGATAGATAACCTTCTCTCCTCTGTGTGTGCATTAAGAAGCTGAGACCCACCAGTTGGCTGCTAGTTAGCTCAGAGTGATGAATGGTAGTGGAGTGGAGGTGTTAGCAAAAAAGCCATCAAACAGAAGGAGCCTCGGGATCCTGATTTGTCCAGAAATAATAAGTAATTTATTGCGCTAAGATAAGTAGCACTCATTTGTTCTCTGTGGCTCCCTAATGCACATACAGTGGGTAGAGGGGTGTTTTCGTCAGCCTCTGGAGAGGATCTTAATTTGACGCATCTCTCTAAGGTTAGCGTGTTCCTTTAATCATCTGAGTTCTTCCCCTCCAGCCACATCTCCAGGGTCAGCAGGCTTCAATGTGCACAGCCAGCTTTGAGCCCTCATCTGGCACTTTGGGACCAAATGTCAGCACGGAGATCACTGTTCACTTCACCACTTACACAGATGTGAGTATCTCGAAAAGAAGCTGACGCACCAAAGACAAATAGACGGGAATGAAAAGAGGTTAGAAATTCTCATCCTGACATTTACCCCTCCTCTAGTTGGCGCTGACTGATGTAGCTGCTCTCTGTGAGGTCGAGGGGATGAAGGTTCCTCTTGTTCTTGCCATTGCTGCTTCCAAAACCAAGACGCTCAGTGTATCCTACTCACTGCCTGATGTCTGGTAGTAATTTTGGCATAAACCTTGTATCCAAACATCCAGTAGCTCCACTGCAGTTATTCACTTTACTCATAGTCAAAATACTGTTGCTGTTCTGTTCTTGTAGTTGTTCCCCACAGGATCAGAGCCCTTCTGAGTTGGTGCTCGACTTTGGTGAAGTCATTTTGAACAGACCTGTTATGAAGCAGTTATTGATCTCCAATCACTCCGCTATCCCCGCCTCTTTTACAATCGAGGCAGAGTATTTCAACTGCCATGCTTTGAAGCCCAGTAACCCACCAGAGAAAAGGTAACACCGCTAACTCATTCACCTGAATAACTGATCCAAAAATGACTTGACATCATAAGCACTATCTCGTAGGTTTTCATACGTCAAGAAGCCGCTTCACTCGCTTCAAGCTAAGAAAGAAGAAGAAAAAGCCCACAAAGGTACGTTTAACATTAATAGCACCCACACTTTCTATGTGAGTGAGTTCTGAATGTGTATTTCTTACATTGCTCTGTAGAGTTTCTGAGCAACCTGCTGGCTCATGGAAAAGGTGCAGCGTTCTTCATCCAACCAAATATGGGGATGCTTGGACCCTTTGAGACCCTGACCGTACACGTGATGGCCCACAGCGACATGTGGGGGGACTACACGGATCACCTCATATGCGGAGTATGATGGCGAAATATCTGTCTTGATTTGATAGCAAGCATAAACGGAGTTTAACCCTTCTCCTACTGTTTTCCTCCTGCAGGTGGAGAACCTCCAGCTCACCATCATTCCCATGCAGATGACAGTGAAAGGCTGTCCGCTGTATTTCCAGATGACAGGCCAGAACCAGGGACCTAGCATACCGTCTGTGTTACTTTCTATTAGTTGAATATTTGATTCTTGCAGGAACCCTTTGTTTTGATAAATTATTTTAATTTACATATTTAGGTTTGGCATGCACGTATCTGGAGGTGACACTGTATCTCGTTCTCTTCGGATCAACAATCCTACCACGTTTGGTAAGTATTATCGTAAGAGACAAGCAGACCAGGAATGAGACTGACACAATTTTTAAACGCTGTTTCTATGTCTGCAGTAATTATTGCAGCTTTGTTATTATTAATACATATAACAGTGCCGTTGCTTTTTTTTTTAAGTTTGTTTGAGTATTTTTTCATATCCTGGTATTATTTCATCATGGCATGAGGTTTGTTGTTGACCCATCTTTACTCCAAAATATGAAGTATTACAGATTTTTCCCAGAGAGGGAATACTGACCGTCTTACTGAATGTCCTTCTCATCATTTTTTCAGCTGGTTGCCATAGTTTCCTGGCTGCTAGCACTGTTTTGCTTTAAAGGCAGTGTGCTTGGGCAGAAATGGTAAAAGGGAAGTGCAACAGGAATTTAGAATTAAGGTGCACTTGAGGATAAAGATAGATATTGTTAGATTTGCATGGATTGTGGACGGCTATTTATTATTATTATTACTATATCATCTCAGGCTTTTTCTATTGTTGGTGTTATTCTAAACTTTAGAGGAAAGAAGAAACTCCCTTAGCTGTGATTATCACTCTTAAGTGCTGTCTGATTTAAGTTTTATTTTCTACGCAATTTTAAGGTTTCCATCCTCTTATATTGTATCTGTCATTCTTTACTGGCCTCATTTGGCATGCAGTACTTGTGATGTGCCTTTATGTAATTATTGATAAATCATGTGTGGTGTTCATTTTGTGGTTCATCTGTGTGTTTTTCACTCACCCACCCACCGGGACTAATAAAGATGATTAATTCTAAATCTTTGTTTGCTACCAGATATCCGTCTGGACTGGGAGACTTACAACATAGATCAGAATGACCGTAAACTGGTGGATGTTCTGGTGGTATATGGGGATGCATTTCCTCTCAAGGATGCAGATGGCAATGAGTTGCTGAGTGGAGCGGTAAACCTTCCTTACGGGAACATTCAAAGCGGCTGGAAAAGGACTCTCTCCCCGAGCTCTGAGAGAACGAGTGCCTCTCTACAAAGCTTGACTGTGAGTATAACAATGCCACAAACAACACAGATACACAAACAAAGTTTAATGGCATGCAATAACCTTGTTATGATGTGGCCTGGAGGAAATTCTTATGATGGCAGTGAACAAACCCACATGACTATTATTACATTGGTTTAATTCAAACTTCTGTCAATTTCAGGACATGGAAAAGGAGGAATATATGAGTGACACTGACTGTGAGGAAGCCTGTCTTTATCCTGAGTGCACAAAGAAAAAACTTTTCTCTGTCCATATTCGACCTCACATGGGAAACCGCTCTGATTACCCATACTGCATCACCCCGCAGCAAATAGTATGTTGACATTGTAGCCACACTTTGCCCTGTAAAGTGATACTTCACCCAGAAAGTGTATTTTGCCTTTCAAGTACTAAATAAGGTGTCTTAACCTCATTTATATGTTGCCAGTCATGTATATTTAGCTTGAAGCTTGCAATTAAGATCAATGGCTAACAACAGCTTCAGCAACAAAACATCAGCAAAACTGCATGTAAAGGTCAGTCTTAAAACTCTCCAGCACATCACTGAGTATAATCCACATTTTCTTCATCTAGCTGTATGCTTCGTAGTCTACAAATACTTGATTTGAGCTAAATAATAAACAGAAGCCTCAAACTCGACGTGTTAAAGGGTAACTGAGCAAACTGCTAGATAAAGAGGACTTGGATTACCCCAGCGGCTATTAGGCATCAAGCTAAATTGTTAGCTCCAAGCTAAATATACATGGCTGGCTCTTTCTAAATTCTTGAGTTAGGAAAATAAATGCTGGAGAAAAAAACATCTCAGTGAAATCAAGGTTCTTATTTGTGAGTACTTGAGAAGCAAAATACAACTAATAAAACTACAATTAAATGCCATTTTGTCCTTTGAGTAATGACATTTTTTTTCCTGCTGATCTCAAGGTGATCCCAGCAAAAGGCAGCGGTACTATCCATGTCTCTTTCACCCCGTTAACCCTTTCTGAATCCGCTTGTGAGTCCATTTGTAGGGGGTTTGGTCTTGCCTTCATGAGTTTGGATTCTGAGGTAATGAGCTCAATGCATTGAATCTTGTGTCAAAACAAAGACAAAAAAATCGATGTATGTATTGTCCATGAATCTATATACTGTATGTGTTCCAGATGGCCGCCTGTGTCCCTGGTAAAGTTAGACGGGTTCAGGGTTTGGATTTGGAGCCTGTCAGAGTGGATCTACAGGCAGTTGTAAAGCCTGCCATGTAAGCAACTCCACTCATAATATTTATGTCCTCAAAAGCCTCAATGCATTCAACTCAATTTATGTTTCCCAAGTTAAAATCAGCTGAGGTCAGGCAAAAGCTGTTCAGAGGTGGTCTGATTAAGTTGCATATCTTCATCTTGGCACCGTGTCGCTGCAGGCTGTTAGTGCAGATGGAGGAGGACGGCGGGATGCTGGAGTTTCACGCCTCGGCCGGTGATTTACTGCGGGAAGAACCGGACGAGGTCACTCCAAGAATTCCACAACACTGATGGTATAGCTCTGTTCAGTAATGTGTACGAGCTGCTTTTCTGATTGGTTTGTCCCACAGCTGCAGGAATTATACATAATACAGAAGTTCCAGCTGGAAAACCCCTCTGAGATGCCCCTGCACTTCAGCCTGGGGACTCACCTGCCATTTTTAGTGCTTAAGATGCCACATTGTGGCCAGATCAGTACCTCCAGCAGCCCGTCTACTTGTGACAGTCAATATTTGGTTCTGCGACCTCAACAAAGCATGCAGGTATGACACACAGTGGTGCAGAGACTTAAAAGTAAATACTATGATTCTTTCTGTATTGAGTGTAACTTTTTTGAACTTTTGACTCAAGGTGAAGGTGGCCTTCCATTGCTCTGCGTCTCTTCTGGACTATGCACAACTGCCAGAAGAGGGAGTGACACTGATCCATAGTGCAAGTGGACAAAGATGGCTGAGGTTCCAGCAGAACCTTCTAATTCACTACAGCAACAGCAGCCTGCAGGTGTGAATACCAATAGAACTCTGTCGATGGAGATGATCAGATAATTCTGTGTAACCACGTGAGTGTAATTACTCTCTGACGGTGAATGTGGTCTCGGTTCAGACGGTGCCGCTCCGGGCTCATCTGAGTCTGGCAACGTTGCATCTGTCCAGTGACGGCATCGACTTTGGGACCTGCTACGTGAGGCAGACACGGACCAGAGAAGTGGATCTCTACAGCCATGGAGCCCAGACTGATTGGAGATCAGTGATAGGTAACCAGTCAGCTATGTTTAATTGGATCCAGGGCTGAAATTCAGGTGCACTTTCCTACTACTTACTGGGTGTTTCACTCCAGTATAATGCGGGGTTTATGCATTAAAAAAGTGTATTAACATGGCTTTATACTGTGTGCGTGTCTGCGTAGAGGCGGATGAAGGAGTGACCCATGAGTTCAGAGTGACGCCAAACTTTGGGCTACTCGGGTCCAAGGAGCTCCATGTCACCACCCACAACCAGCGTCTAGAGATCAGCTTCACTCCCAGGTAACATGCTGCATTCCCGGAAGTCAGAATTTTTACCTGGAGATTTCTGACATCCAACATCATCGCAACTCAGAGGGCAAAAAAAAAGAAAAAGAAAAAAGTACGTTATTGTACTTTGAAGTTGGAAGAGATTTCCGAATTCTGGCTTCAGGGTGACTTGAAAGGGGAAAAAAATTCTACTCTGAAACATTTGCTAGTCACTGAAATAGCTGTTCAGTTCCATTTACTGGGTAAGTACACATCCAAACTTATATTAAGATATAAACAAGCACATTTATAAATTTAGTCCCTGCCATTAAGGAAGGCCGCCGCCGTGTTTGATGTTGTGCGTTTGTAGAATTTCAACTCCATTCTGTTCTTTTTCTGTCAAATCTTAGCGTGTGTTTTGTAATGGAGCATATGTTTTACTGTAAGGTCGAAGGCCGCCATCTTTAAAATAAAGGGTGATGTCAAGTTGGAGTTAGTTTGAATAGTTGTTGTACCTGTTTAAACTGGGGTTTTTTTTTTAAATGGAGGGAAAAAAGAAAGTCATGCTTCCAAATTTCCAAGTCAGAAACTCCTCAAGTCCTTTTTCCAGAGTTGTCTTGAAAGCAGCAAAACCGCAAGCTAACAAAGTAATTGTGGGCATTCATTCACTGTAAAGGTTAAAAACCTACCCAGATTATTAAATGTGTCCTTTGTGTGTTTTAGTGAGGTCAGAGAGTTCAAGGCCATTGTGGTGATCCAGTCTCATCTGGCTAAGACTCTTCTCACTCTGGTGCTCCGAGGGACCGGATCCCTGGACGAGGCGTTCCAGTCTGATCACCAGATGTAGTTGCTGCGCCACTGTAAATCACCATCAGCTGTAGCTATTTTATTTCTGTCTGTCTTTTTCTAGCTAATGAAGCATCCTCCTCCTCTATTTATCATTCCAGACCTTCATTTATTGCAGTGTTTGATCTGTGTTTCAGGTTTCAGCTCTGAGCTCACCGGACTGCTCAAGTTCCCATCGATTTTTAAGTCAATATCAGCCACAGTTTGTCCAGAGGGTGGAACAGTTCTCTCAAGATGACCCTTTTAAAGCAAAGCATAAATATAAAAAGAGCACATGGATAAACAAACAGGCACATCTGAGTGCTGCAGGGAAAGAAAAAGGCTGGTTCAATACTCATGAGATGAGGGGGGATTTCCAGGACTGCTCGGGCCCCCAGGACCTGTCCGACGAGCAACATAAAAGCCTCTGTCATATATTTCTCTGCCTGCCGCAGCAATACAACAAAAAACACACCTGCAGGGGTCAGAGTTCACACCATTATACTTGAATCACATCTTTCCAGAGCCCTGGAGTGGCCACAGCGAGAAAACACTGTATATCTTCTGGTCAGACCCCTAAATTGAATCAATTCATGGCCATAAGATATAACGTCTCCTCATAAATTTCATCAAACAACAAGTTATCCATATTTTTGGGCCTCAGACAAATTGAATTTAGGGAACAAGTTCAATTTCCCGAACATGAAAAGATAAAATTTCAGGAAAAGTCATATCCTGTGGTCACAAATTAACCAAACTGAGGGAACAAGTTACATCTCATATCCTCCAGATAAGTAAATAGAGGGAACAAGTTACATATTGTAGCCTCAAAATAATTAAATTGTGGCATGGAATTATATTATGGCCAAAAATATCTATTTTTTTTCCCCCTTACCTATATTTTTCTCTCTTTGGCCATTCCAGGGCTCCATACATCAAGGATGGAGGAAACAGAAACATAATTATAGGTAATATAATTTTATTTTTATGATAGATATGCAGATGTATGCAGCAATGTGTTCCAACATCTAATCTACAGAGATGTTCGCGAGGGATGGAAGTGTTGTTAGTATGAAGTCATAAAAACTACACGCGCAGATGTGACAGCTTGATGTCTCCTATGTTACCGCGGAGCAGAAGCATTCATGTGCTCCTCATAACCCTAAATGAAAGAGATTACTATTCATAAACCTGACAGTGAATGCATCCTTCTTTCCTCTGGAGACTCCCAAAATCACGCTGTAACGTGATGTGGCAAACATCAGAGGGACTGACAGACAGGCAACCTGTTATTGTTCCCAGCAGCTGCCTGTGGCGTTCATCTGCTGCACAGTTCACCGGCGTCTACCAGCAAATCCACCGAGAGATGCAAATATCCAATTGAAATTCATTGCACTCAAGCAGTCTTACACAGAGCGAGGGCATGTCTGATCACAGTAAAACAGAGCTGCTGGGAACTAATGTGAAGAGAGTGATGCTGGGGACAAGGTCAGTGGAGCACTCGCTCTTTCTGGATATTGTGACTCAACCTGCGCGCTTAAAGAAATGTGTCCCCTACTTCTCAACACGTGTTTTCTACTATTTAACAATTCTCAGAGCAGCATGCAGTCCTGAGGATTCTGAGGGCTCTGAGCGAGCTCTTGGATAAGCCTGAAGTAGCCTTTGCCATGGGAATTGAACCCACAACTTCTGGCCTATGAGGCCTGCGGGGCTCAGTATTGACCTTGTTCCTATTTCAGGACAGAGTAGAACAGAAGAGAAATCTGTGTCTCTCGTTCACTGAGCCCAATCGTGGGCCGTGAACGCGCTCAATTTGAAATGTTTTCAAACTGAAGCTCGCTGTTTTTGGAGGAAATTAATTTGTAATTTTATATTAGTATAATATAAATTAGTAGATTAGAATACATAGATCAGCCCTGGTAGATTAGCCCTGGTAGACTACAGTAGACGAGAACAGAATAGCATTGTCCCAGGTGCCCACCGGGGGGCGGTACACGCTTCTGTTTCACGCCGCTGCCTTGGTAACGCACCACCGGAGAGCGTCACCACTTCCTGACGCTGACGTCGCTGGTGACATCAGAGGCGCAGCTCCAGGGAGAGTCAGCTCCTCATTGTAGTGTACGTGTGTGCGTGTGTGTATGTGTGTGTGAGAGAGAGTGAGTGGAGACAAGCGAGCGACGCGCAGGCAGGAGAAAACTTTACTCTCAAACAGCTACCTTTGTAGTTTCTTGGTCCCGGTAAAGACGAGCGACTACTCTGGAGGATGCACCCGGAGGAGGAGGAGATCTTTCTGCCTGAATAGACTCTGTTATTTCTGCTCCTCAGTCCCGGAGCGCAGTTTCCGGATATCAGCTTTACTGTTTTGGGAAGATTTGCTTCGCATCAGTTGGGATTTTTTCCTCGTTCTCTCTCTCTCTCTCTCTCTCTCTCTCTCTCTCTCTCTCTCTCTCTCTCTCTCTCTCTCTCTCTCTCTCTCTCTCTCGTCTATCTGTGTCGTTTACTCTCACAAATCCTGTTGCAACAACCGGAACATGGAGACATTCAGATAACAAGGTGAGTCCACTTCACTTATTTCTCTCTCGGTTTTGGTGTCACTTTTTTTTTTAAAGAAAAGTTTATGTCCACGTAATCATGGGACATTAAAATAGATATTTGCTGGTTTTCTTTCTTTCTTTCTTTTAAATCGCAGAATTACAATGTCAACTGTGCAAACTTGAACATCTTGTTGAAGTGCATCTGTGCCAAGCGTCTTCAGCACGTTTTTATTTTCATGGCTGGAATATTTGTTCTTTTTGGAAACTTCGAGTGCTTATTTTTGAGCGGTTGTACACGGTGTTCACGCCGATGTGCACATTCCTCATCATCCTAACTGCATCGCTGGAGGTGTGAGGGATTTCTGGAAAGTCATTTGTCATCCTGTGTTCATTTCTTTCCAAAATGGAGAGCTGCACTTTTTTCTCTGTGAGAAGAGAAATATGACAGATAAGGGGAAGGGGGGGGGGGGTCCAATCCAGGAGTTAAACCAGCTCAGATCAGGTCCTTAAATGCACCCTCTACCTCGCCTTTCTTCACTTGGACGCGAATCTCCATCAGCGTCTTTCCCTCAGGAGTTCGTGTCCACGCTGTGGCCATTTTAGCATAAAATACATGAGGATGCTCAGTCACATATTCCTGGGATGGCAGACCTGAGAGGCAAATTAAATTTTAATGAGGCCGGCATGTTCTTAAAATCAAATCAATAGGAGCACCCCAAGCAATAAACTGATGGATGAGTTTATCAGCACATTGACGTGCCCTGGAGTAGCAGAAATAGCCCTCAAGTGAGAGTGAAACTGGCCGATGGAAACAACTCAAGCAAAACAGTCCCTTTGGTCGATAAGGTGACAGGATCCCTAAGTAGATCCCAGCAAGAAGAAGTAGATCTCAGTAAGAAGGACTGAGCCGTTTGTGTGACTTGTCCAGGTCATGTTGGTGCTTCTTCGATATTTCTGGCAGCCTGCTAAAGTTTCAAGGTGTCTCATGGCATTTTTATGTCTGGCTTGAGAAGTCAAGTTTTGCATTAAAGTCAGGATTCTCCTACTGCCACCCCAGTGGCATCTGGTGGCACCTCAGTGGCAGCTGGTGGCATCTCAGGCTCCATTTGCGCCAGCAAAGTTTCATGTTAAAGTGTAAAACTTGAACAGTGTTTGCACCTCACTACTACACAACACAGTCCTTCAAAAACTCGGTTGCACTCCGAGTAAATTTGCAAACTCCTGGGTTGCTGTCTTGTGTTCATTTCTGAACACGATGATGTGTTCACTGTAGTTGGCATTTTATGTAACACGTAAAACTGTCAGCGCCAGCATTAACTAATAAAAGATTCGGAGGTGAATGTTGCAAGGATAAAGAATTCCAGGTGTTTCTGACCTACGCTTCAGTGGCCCCCCAGTGGCATCCACTAGCCAGCAGTGGTACTGTCTTGTTTTCATGACAGCACAGCTGCCATGGAAGGATCCGGGCCTTTCTAAAGTTTAGGTTGTGGCCTGCGCCGTCTTTCTTAAAAGTAGCTGTTGCAAAAAAAAAAAAAGAGAGCGAGATTGTTGATTGATAAAAACAAATGTTTTCTCCGTATGATGCTTGCTGATCCTCTGTGATTTAGTGTGTTCTTAAAGGTGCTATGTGTAAGTATTTCTTCTTAAAAATGCACAGTAGCCCTCATCATTGCAAAGCTGCAACTCAAAACCAATCAGACGTGTTTTTAGACGCTTTTATTATCACTTACCATTGTTTTTACTGAATGATGGGCAGAGTAAAAGAAAGTGACATACAACTCCCTTTATTTGAAGTATGGAGTGTGAGTCAGATTGCCAATTTGTACACATAACACCTTTAAACTGGAATAAGTGACTCTCGTCCTTCATGTTCTGAAGGCAAACCACTTGCCAGATGCTGATCAGAGGGGTCAAAGGTTACTATGGCTCTTACAGGTAGATAAGCTTTTAAAGACCTACTTTAGATGTGTAGCATCATGACTCCCTCATCTTTTAGATATCTTAAGACTGTAGATCCACAGTCCATCTGGTTCTTACTCAGAGATCCTTTAAGAAAAGGATCAACAAGGATTCTTCCCTCTCAAAGAAAACCGCTGATTCCATTTCCCCAGGCGAAACAACACGTCCTGGAAGATCTGTGGATTAACTTGATGATCAAGTTTTCCAACACTTCCCAAACAGTATGACCTCATGTTTCAGGGGGGGAAAAAAGGAAGGAAAAAAAAAAAAGATTGATGGCTGCAAAGGTGTGTGGAGTTGGTTAGTACTTCCAAGGTGACGTAAAGCGAACGCTGATAGCAATGTTTGCTGCTGAATAAGTAGGGAAAAAACTAGCTTTCTGCTGAAGCAGAGCAGCATTCAGGAAAGAAAAACGAAGGCTTCTTACAGCTTTCTGAAGCATAACCCCCCCCCCCCCCATCCTCTCCACACACAAGAGGAAGTTGTCCTGATTGAGCTTTGTCTGTGTGGCTTGTTTGACTGTTTGGACAATACCATCAGCTGCACTGGAGTCTGCAAGGACAGCCGGATAGACACACTTCCAGACTGGACTCGTACAATAACACCAAGGACAAGCCTGTGTGCAGAGTTACCGTAACTGGTCAGACATCCTTGTTTTTGTTGTCTCGAAAGCTCGACAGGGGACCGCCTACTTAAAAAAAAAAAAAAAAAAAAGCTTTGTCAGTAAATTTACCATAAGTTATCTCATTCTTTTTTTAAACCTGGAAATGGAATCCAACCAACCAGTGAGCAGATGATTCACGATCGTAAAATATTTGATTCAGTGCAAAGGAAACACCATAGCAACAACAACTCATCATCTCCTACTTGAAAGGGAAATCACATGTCTGCAGGTTGTCAGAGTGATGAGATCAGTAAATATTTCTACCAATCAAAGTCCGTGCTGACACGCTTGAGGAGTAAAGTACTTCTTTGTGAGTTTGATTTGAGGTTGAGCTGCTATCTAGCAACAGAAGGGTCACTGGTTCAATCCTGGCTTCTTCCGGAGACCGTGTCGGAGGGTCCTTGAGCAAGATGCTGAACCTCTTACGTCCCCAGGTGAGGTTGGCACCACCACATTGAGTGATACAACATTGTCAAGTTCTTTGAGCCCCACAAAGGTAGAAAAGCGCTATATGGCATGTTTTTCTTAAGATGACATGCGAACCTCTACAGGTCTGCAGGTCCCATGGTTTCACAACCTGCTCGCTCCTGGTGAGCCGAAGCTCAGACGCTTCTGACGTTGCAGCTAATAATCAACTCCTCTGTAGAGAAGGGAATTTTCCCTCCAGGTAACTCACTGCTGAGCTCTGTTGCTTCTCAGGTACAGCGCTCCAGTAATTGTAGTTTGTTGCAGAGCCGTCGAAGTAAACCAACAGGGGAAGACTTTTACAGTCATAAAGTTACTTTTTCTGTCACACTCACTCAGCCTCTTGAGTATCTAAAACCCAGAACCGAGACAGTCTTCATGGATAAACAGCTTGAAATGGATAAACGACAGAAATACTTTCCCCCCTCTTCCTGAGCCACAGCTGTGTGACATTCTGTCTCGTGTTGAAGTCTATGAGCCGTCTCTGCATGGCTGCATTTGGGTGGAGAAACACAATGAATGAATGTGCTTGTAATAGCATGTCACCGCATAATGGAAAAGACAGCTTACTCTACAGATCGTGCTTGGATTCCTCTCGGGGTGAGAATCTGCTTCTCCCGATCCAGGCTGGAGATGTATCGTGGACGGGAGGAGAATCGCTCCTTTTGCTATTTTTAGCAGGTGTTTTGTGGCCGATTCTAATGGGAGACAGACCTACTTAGCTCAGAGCTAATAGAGCCATAACTGGACTTCTCCTTGGGTTTCCAGTCTCACTATCCATATTCCCATTGGTGTTGTGAGTTTACGAGCTGCTTTATCAAGTGACTAATGTTATTTTGGTGCTATGGGCAGCATGGCTTTTTCTGTAACGGCAGAGTAGGAGATGAAGAAGGAGAAAAAGAATAGCCAGTGAAAAATGGAGAGAGGTTTTGAGGAATTACTTTTGGTCCAGCAAGTTACACCAGGTAGTTCTGGACATGATGCATGCTAGTAAGAAAAGTGAGTTCAACATTTGCTTCGCTTTTTTATTTGTGGCAAAAAGGGGTTTTGCACAGTTCCTCTTTAGCAAAAGGGAAAAAAAACGTATGCAAAGAGGTGTAAAGAAAAAAGCTTTTTTTTTTTTTTTAATTTCATAATTCCTAAAAAAGTTTCTATGAGTGTCAGCATCGTCCTCTGTTGCCGTTGGTATTACAGGACGAGACAGTGGTTGGAAACGATGTCTTTGAACTGAGATTGACAAAAAAAATTCTCAATAAATAATCAGTTAAAATTTTGGAACACCAGGGGGAAAAAAATGAGCTTCTCAAAAATGAAGGTTTTCTAAAGTTTAGCCTGAAACAGTTGAAGTAATAGTGCAGTATCAGACTGTTTTTTTCTGAACAGAGCTTTGAAAAATTCTTTTTGACATTGAAAACCTCCACATCCAGTGATAAAAGCTTGATGGATGAACCCTTATGGTGATGGTTTTGGTATGGAGCTACGGCTGTATGTGGTGCTGGAGCTGGAGCTGCGGGGAAAGGTGGATATGTTCAAGGCATGGCTGTAATCGCCATGTCAGGTCTCTGGTATATTTGCAGATCAAAGGAGATCTGTAGTTTGCATTTATGTATTTTATTTTGAAGCAGAAGGCAACAAAGGTTTACACCATTTGTATCTTTTTTGGCCTCTGATCCAGAGTTCTTTTATTTGAAAGAAAGTGTAGATTTAGTGCCCGACCACAGGAAGAATCCTCTCGTGTTGTGGCGACGCCTTGTGCGCCGCTGAGGAGCTCGGATCTCCTCCATCAATAACTCCTGTTAGCAAGGTGAGCCAAGGTTATGATGGATGAGAGCTTAGGCCTCACATGGAGTGACATTCTCCTGCCCACACACCACCACCAACACCCAGGCCTCCCTGCAGGGCCACCCAACAGCAGGCCCAGCGTGTCCAGTACAGTATTGTCTTCCTTCCCAGAATCAGCCAACACAACACTTCTGACTCATGTGGGGCGGCCACAGCTCACTCACACCCCCACCGTTGACCTTTTAAAAGGAGCACGTCGCCTAAATATCCGTGGCTCACTCACTAATCACCCCTCACTTCCTCTCTGTGGTGCAATTCATTGTCTGCAGGGTATTGTGACCAGCTAACGGTCGTCTTCATGATGTCAGGCCTGTGATGAATTATTATGTGATCTCATCAACTCTGGAGTTTTATTTATTTTGGATACAACCTTTTAAGTGAGATTTACTGAATGATATCATGATTGATCATTGGCGTATGAGTGCAAAATATGACAGGATTCTGTAGTACTGCACCTCACATCCCAGCAAAATATCACTTCTGTTGTGAAGAATAAGTGCCAACATTTTTTTAAAGGTGCTGCTAATGCAAATTGCAGCTGGATATTCATGCTATTAAATCCTATCCCGTCTTCAGCTTTTCAAGATATATTTCTCTTTGTCCAGATGTTTCCTCAAGTTAGATGTGTTGCCATGACTAACATATTCGCCAAACATTGCCGGGAGCACAACTGTGTCATGTTTTGACGAATGAAACCACGCTCACTGTTGTTCTGACTTTATCTGCTGATGCGGCCCGGTGTGCAAGACTGAGTCATGAGATCACGTTAAATACCATCTTGTTAGGCTTCAGACTAGGTTTGAATAGGACTGATTGACTTGCTTTGAGGAGGAGGGTGTGGGTTTGATGTGTGTAGACAGGAAGAAACTGCACGTGCAAAGCAAAAACTCCTGAAGAGGTTTGCATTTATAACATATTTTAGCATAATTAGTACTAGGTTAGCATCTTGAGTGTAGTTTAGCATACATTAGCACCTCTAGCGTAAGTTTGCATCGACTGTGTAGGTAAGCCTCTTTAGGGTTGGTTAGCATCAATAGCATAGGCTAACATCCATCTTGCAGTTTAGTATCGAGCATAGTTTAGCATCTATGTTGTAGGTTGGCATCTTTTGCATAGGTTAGCATCTATTGCATGGGTTCACCTCTATAGCATCTGTCTTGTAGGTTAGCATCTATCTTGTAGATTAGCATCTCAAGCATAAGTTTGCCTCAAAAGTGTAGGTTAGCATCTCTAGTGTAGGTTAGCATCTCAAGTGTAAGTTAGCCTCTAGAGTCCAGGTTAGCATCTCTAGTGTAGGATCCACACCAGAGTTGCTAACCTAAACTAGAAATCTAGAAATGCTAACCTAACTGTAGGTTAGCATTTCTCGTGTAGGTCCAGTGTAGGATTTGAAAGCCAGGGGTGTGCAGCAGCACCATAATAATCTAATGTAGCGTCTACAACAACAATAAGGACCTTGATGGGTGACAGGAGAAGAAAATTCAAGGCGACCTGTTCAACGTCCATCCAGCAGCAATCAGAATCAGTGTATGACTGCAATACTGTAAATAAAACTGGGGTGATACTAAAATGAATACAACTTAAATACAAGGGGTTTGTGCTGTACTTTTACAACATACCAAAAAAACAACAACAACAAGAAAAACCACACTAACACACACCACACTCACGGTTTTTGTGTCTTCTGACCTTGGTTGACCCAAACAGTCATAGCCTCCAGGGTTCATATTGCTCTGATGCTCTGCATGTTTCTTGACCTCAGTGCATGACCTCATTGATCACAGCTGTCTACTCCACTACTCCGATTCTACTTCTATTTTTAGCGTCCGATAGTTGGTGCAGAGCAGCTGCGTTGGCTGATGTAAAGACGCTGCAAAGCGTAGCAGTTGAATCTGTGATTTCTTTGGGACTCCATAAGTGTGATATCAGAGTAGAGGTCGTAAAGCTGGAGAGACGACCTTCCTCATCCTTAGTCAAACAGAGGGGGAGTTCCCCTCTGAGACTTACTGTCAACATTGCTCTGATTTGGTTAGACGGTGATGTAATCGAGCTGAAAGGAGTTAGTGTATGTGCGTATGCAAATACATGCTTGCTTGCGTAGCCTTGGCTGTGGTTTCTCTACGTTCATTGCTCTCACAATTGCTCTTGGGGAAGCACGATGCGGCTTTGTGTGATTTCCTATAATCCTGGTCTGGGACTCCATCCTCCTGCTGTCCTTTTTTAAAAAATTCACTACATGTCTGCAATTGTTCCCATGCTGAAATGCTGGCTCAACTGTTATTTGACGGCTGAAGTGCGTCACAGCGTTGAGGCACCTCTGGATGTGTTGAAGTCACAAATGAATCGAGCGGAGAAGACCGTCTTTTCTTGGCTGGAGAGCAACGAGAGCAAGCGGCGCCTTGCATTTGATCTTCAACAAGAGGGGCTGTCACAAAACCCGCTTGCCAAGAAGTGTGTGGAGAGTTGGGCTGGCGATCAGTGGGCGCCACTAGCCTGGCATCACGCTGGGCAAAAGGGGTGAAACAGATGGGCCATCTGGCGACTCGTTGGCACCGGACAGGGGCTGTTCTGTTCCTGTGTGTGTGTGTGTGTGTGTGTGTGTGTGTGTCAGTGTGTGTGTGTGTGTGTGTGTGTGTGTGCGTGCGTGCGTGTGTGTGTGTGTATGTGGCATCAACAGAGCGGGCGACGTGGTGCTAGGAGACCACCTGTCTAGTGGCTGAGCTTTGGTTTCTTTCATGTGTGGTCAGCAGCAGAAACATTTCATTCCCCTTCAATCAGCGCTTCAGCAAATCAAAGTTTCTTCTCCTAATATAAGTTTGACTCCACTGACATATTTAGAGCACAGAGAGTGGCTGATCCTGAATCATTGTCCCAGATTGCATATTTGAATGCTCCTTTTTTTTGTTTTTTTTCTCTCCAGCCCTGCTGTGATCTGAGCCCCTGACAGTAGGACACAGTGTGCTCCCATGCATGTTCAGGCCCCGTGACTGTGCCTCTGGGGTTGTAAAATTGCTCCAGTGGTTGTTTTTATTGCTTTTATGAAACTTTTTTTGTTTTTTTTGTCTCCAGTTAACACACAGAGAAAGTCCCAGTGTCTCTTTAGATAGGCTGTAACATTTGTCTGCGTTGGGGTAAAAGACACACACTCTGTAACAAGACGTGGACGCTGGGGAGTGAAAGCAAAATAAATGATAGAGAAAAAAAAAAAGAAAAAAAGACAAAACCAATCCGGCGAGTGTTGCTGTGAGTCTCGCGGGGAGGGTCTTTAGTCTTTTTCTAAATAGTTTAACAGAAAAGTTTGTTGCTGTTCGTTGTACGCGCATGAACACAGTAGATTTCTTTATCTGTTCTCCCTGCAAGCTTTTAACCTTTAAATCATAAAAAAAAGAGTGAGCAAAAGATGCGTGCTTGCGTGTGTGTGTGTGTGTGTGCGCGACTGTAGCTACTAACAACAGTAGCTGTGATACTGTTTGGTTTCTGTGTAGCAACAGAACAGCCATTAGCAGCTCAGATCACTCAGCCATAACAGCCTCTTAGCCTCCTTTTACCAAACGTCACATGGTCTCCTTAATATCCCAAGAATTTCTCCTTAATCTGATCATAAGCACATGGAAAGCACTACAGCAGACCAAATAAGATGTACTTCAGTATCACTCAGGCGTTCACTCACTAAACGGACAGAGCCTGCCGTCAGGATCAGACGCCGTATTTTTCGTAGAATGGAAATAAAAAAAACTACGTTAGTGTCCTTGTTGCCTTTGAATGTTCAGTGGATGGAGCTCGACAATCGAAGTTTGTGACGATTCTCAAACAAATCACCTTCTCTTTCATCATGACCTCTCCTTGTATTCTGAAGCACGATGTGTATCTAACACTGTCAAAATACATTAAATTCCTTAAAATGACACCTATTATCCTCCCTCATCCAAAAATGCCTGACTAAATGAATATCATAAGCATTATAAAATATTGACATATGAAACAAATATTCATAACCAGGAAGCCAGCAGCTCGTATTTTCAGCTCTACTTCTTTAGATTTTGTTTAAATTATATGAAGTTTTGCAACACGTATCGTGTAATATTGCATCGTCGGGTACCATGGCAACACCTATCAACATACCATACAGTTGCTGCTCTGCCTGTTTCCCTTTCTAAACATGTATCCACAGAAAATGAGTGTTTGGAATAATCGGAAAGTTTTTAAATAAGAATCAACATTCTAAGATGGATTTTTAGGAAGTCTTTTTTTTTTTTGTTTTGTAATCTGCTAAACTGCCACAGGTCCTTCTCTATTCATAACTCAGTCTGTCACATCCAGCGGTCTTTACCTGAGGCGGGTTGGTTAGGCAAACGCCCACGCCTGCCTGGTTGTCACACCGCGGGAGGCTGCAGCATCACTAAACACAGAATTCCTCCGCTTGTGCTTCCTCTTCTTCTTCTTCTGCTGCCGTCTTGTAGTTCCCCAGAAACGGCGTTGAAAGGACGTCAGGGCACTCTCAGGATTTCAGACGGATTTGATGTCTCTGCGTGGAGCTCACTTAACTCAGCTGCTCTGTTGTTATTTGTTTTGCATGGAAGTTTCAACAACAACAAAAAAAAAGGATATGTCAATCTCAAGAGACACTCCTGGTTAAATAAAGATTAAATAAACAGACTCGCTAACACCGATGTTGAGGAAAATAATTCTTTTGGAAAAGCTTTGTGTCGGAACTACCACCACCTGCGTCCTGTTTTGCCACTGCTTTTGTGCAACTGCAGAAATACGGGCTGAATATGTGCTGAAGGAAAACAGCATCCCTTTCTTGGATGATGATGCAATGATTTTAATTTATAGTTTTTTCTTTTAAACTTTAGGGTGAAGTCTCCGCTCGCAGAGAGACGTTGAGCTCCGTGCTCGAGTTCACCAGGGTCACTTCCTGATGATGACAGTAAACATGGGTGAGTGGGATTCAAAAAAGCCAATTAGTGCACTCAATTTCTGGCACACACATGCACACACGCACACATTCATGTATATATGTGTAGATATACTACCTCTCACACTTCCTCTGGCAGGAACAGAATGGAGCAGAATAACACATTTAAGAGAGAAAGCGTGAGAAAGCTGCAGATGGCTTGTATGTTCTTTTGTTAATATAAATGTTTGGGTTTTTTTATTCATGCAAATATAGAAACAGGCTCCGGGCGCATATCTGTTCACACCTGTTGACACATGCTTTCACCTACGCATGCAAAACACACACCTGCATACAATAGCACTCAAAAGAGTACATGTGCCACACAGGCCCGGGAGGAGCGGTCAGCCATGACTGGTGGAAACAATATACAAATATTGGATTTTACAGTAGAATACGGAGATTGCAGTAGCTGTTTATACCCTCCCCCCATCCCCCATCCCCACCGCTGGGATTCTAAACTCCTGCTTTTTCTCCCTCAGATGACGGTCTCCAAAATGGACCCGGACAGCACAGGAACTCACAAGGTAAAAAAAATACTAATGATGATGATGAATTGTTGTGTCTTGCCGTCTTCATTTGTAAAAATACATCGTATCATATCGTCCACCGTCCAGTTTTTGTTTTTTTTACTCCACTGTGCTGAGTTGACTTGCGTCCAACAAAAAAAAGGACAGGGAATATTTTCCTTTATGAACTGTCAAATAATCTATATTTTACCCTCTACTACTGGCACTCTGGCGCAGGAGCTCAGACTGCGGTGATGCGGCTACATCAATGATTTAGTTCTCAGTAATGGTGACAAATGACCAGATCACTGCACTGTTCCAGACCCCCCAATGGATTCTAGGTCAGTCCAAGTGGCAAGTGGTCACATGACTCGCAGAAGCCTGGTGTTTATACAAAGATCTGCATGCAGAAACATCTCTTGATGTGTGTAATCACTGTGTGTCTTTGCAAAGTTTTAGTTTTGTTTATTTGCACAGGGACCAAAGCACATTAAACTCTGTAAAAGTGCCAGTTTTAGCCGTGTCGCTAGTTTGTAACAGCAACTTCCTGGGCAGGATGTTAGCAGCCAGTGGAAACACGAAAGCAAAAACAATGTAAACAGTCAGTTAACAGTATTAGTACGGACAGCTGAAAGGCACATGAAGCCGACTGAAACACAAGTGGACCAGAAATGACGTGCATACAACATACTGACAGGAGAGAAGTCAAAAATAACAACATGTACGCCGGCGTGCAGGTAGACACACAGTTTGGCACTGAAGTGTGGGAGGGAGCGAGCGGTTCTGTTCACACACCTGAACGTGTCTCTCAACCAGGTTCTAAGGGCGTGTTCAGAGGACCTGTATGTTTCAGCTCTCACCGGCGAAAGAACAATGTTGTCCCAGCTTAAAATGACAGGGAAGTCCAAAATACTGCAGTGATGATAACGGAAAGGTGTTTTGTTTTTTTAAAATCAAGAACCTTTATTGCCTGCTTGTAAATGGCCACATGTCTCCGTGATAACGTTGCAAAGAAACAAAGCATGTTGTTCCCATATAAAAAAATCAACATTCCTCTGGTACTTTCTAAGATATAGCCTCATAACCTGACACACTTTTTTTTTTTTTTTTTTTGCTTGAGAAGGTATAAAGCTTAGAGGGACTTTTTTGCTAAACATAGTGACCTGACAGTTTTATAAACTCACAGAAAGTTTGTTTAACACCTGATGAAGGTTTTCCTACAACCAACAACCTAGTTTTGTTGTGTCACCAAACACATACAGAAAAATGATTGAAGTATTTGGTCAGCAAGATAAGTAGAAGCCCAAGAGAGGTCTTGAACCTGTGTCCTGGGTATAAGTCCTATCTATGACTATGCTCACAGTACCAGCAAGTCTTTAGTACTGTCTTACTTTGTGTGACCAGGTCTATCAGTGAGCTTTAGAAGTGTCTGTGGACATAGATGCTAAGCTATGCTAATTGCTTTGAGACTTTCCACCAGAACCAACACCATGTCAAACAATACTTCCCCCCAAAATGTGTTTTTTGCCTCTAAAGTGTACGCAAATAGGTCTGTTGAATTCCTGAAAATGTTTTTTTCCCACATTGCGTCACTTTATTTTGACTCCAGAATATTAAAAAAGTGTCCGCCATGTATGTTTAGCTTGAAGCTAATGGCTATTGGCAGCTAGCGTTAGATAACGTGTTGTAAAATTAAAAAAAAAAAAAATTAAGCTTAAATTCAAGTGTTTATGGATTACTGAGCGCACTGCTTGATAAATGACATATGTAATACCAGAAAATTTGTTTGAAAGTTTGGAAATGGATGGATTTTGTGCAATAGTTTTGTTGTTGTTGTTTGTTGTTGGTTGCTATGGGGTACCATTATCTTCAAGCTGAGTATATATGACTGGTACTTCCTGCAATCTGAAGTCACAGAGATGTGATGAAGAGATTCTTTAAAGTATTTGAAAGGCATTTTTTAATTTATTTTTTTGTATGAAGGATCACTTTAACCATATGCTATATTGAAATCCTTGGAGGCAGTTAGCTTCATTTAGCATCTCTTTCCAGTAACACTGAGAGGGCTTCTATTCTTAACCTAATGATGTTTTCCTGAACCCAACCAAATATTTTTGTTGCCTTAACCTTAACGAACAGCAGTGAAAAAAAATGAGCCTAAAGTAATAGGTCAACAACAAGCCTCCTTGCCCATTCACAAACTGCTCCTTCAATGAACTTTGAAACTATTTATACATTGTCACCTGGCTTTGAGGCGTTCGAGGCAAACTTCTCCTATAATGATTGCCTCCTGGCTCCACCTCCATCCTCCATGGACTGGAGAGTGATATAAATAACTCAACAAACAGCTCTTTAACAGCTCATTACACTTCCATTACAGCATGGCGCTAATAGAGCTGACACAGGCTGAGAGAGAGAATGTCACCGCCTTCGGAGGCTGAATGCAAAGAAATGTTTGCAGACATTCCCCAGTGAAAACACTCTCAGCATAGACCATGTACAAACATTAATTGCACAACAATCGTCACACACCCAGAATACCCCAGATTACATCAGAGCTATTATTCTTTGTGAAACATTTACTTCAGAGGTTTAACCATCACGCCCATTAGGTGGATAATCAGCTGTCTTACAGTTTTCGACAAGTAGCAAGGTGACTTCAGAGTGTGCCGTGATTATTGTATTGCTGGAGTTTGTGCATATGTGTGCGTCAGAGCTCGGCCCGTGCTGTCTCTGCTGCTGCTGCAGAGCTAGAACTCATTTGGCTCCAGCTGCTAATCCTGCCGGATGCCTTTGCCATGATGTGTCTCTCGGCACCAGGAAATCCCCTCAATGTCTTTATTCAGGCAGCCGGACTCACACACAGTTGCTGCCTAGCTGGTTCTTGCACATACTGTGTTATCATGCAAGTTGAAGCCAGTTTCGTTCTTAAAAATGTCCCGGAGTAGCGGCGTGTTTTCTCTACCTTTTAGCTGTTGTGGTTTCTAAGAACGAGACTCAAGAGCTCACTAAATAACCTCAGACATTTTCATCCAGACACTGTCAAAAAAAAATAAAAGATGCAGAGCGGTGATGCAATGGTGAGCAATCTGCCTCCATTGTGTAATGTTGCTCACTCTGCTTGACTTCCTGGGATTCCCCGTTTTCTAATGCGAGTCACATTTTACCCCAGACACGGGAAGAAGCGCAGGAAATAAACTGCAGGTACCCAAGCGATGAGCTACAATCTCAAAGAAAATGATAAACTCTGCTGGGTCACACTGACATGAGGGTCCTAAAACGGCTGCTGTCAGTTTGCAAAGCTGCTATTGGCAGTGATGTGTGTTTGGGGTGTGAGCTGGTCGCTTTCCGCTGTGCTGGTGGTTAGCCTTGGCTGGCCTCAGGCTGGCAGCGGCCGCGGACCGGGCCCGAGTGATGTAATAACCTCATTTATAGGGGGTTATGGAAACAAATGTAGATATTTACAAATAAACATCATATATATTCAGGCATAAAAGTTAGATTAATAGCTTAATAAGAGAAAACTAGACTTGGATTTAATCAATAGAAATGAGGGTTGTCAAGGAATATTGTGACTTTTAGTGTGTGTGGTTCCCCCAGTGATCAGCTGTATCAACACTTCATATACTCTCTGTATGCATGAGTCTTTATACATTTCTACTCCTCTCTTTCCCCCTTGCTGAGGTGGTACATTATTTTAGATTTGTGCATTTGACTGGAACATATATGGGCTCTTCTCAGACCGCACCCTCCCCAACAACTGAACTCATTTTGCTGTCACGCTTGCACATTTACATGAAGCTCCCTTTGTGCTTCCCAAGCTGAAATAGAATTGTTCAACTTTCTGTTAGCAATGGGAGAAAAATAAAAACCAAGCCTTGCCAGGGGCCCTTTTTTTTAAAACTTTTTATCAGCTGTAGTCAATCTGTGTAAATATATGAAACTTTACAGTCAAATGAAGACATCTGCTGTTGTGAAGAAGAGAGAATTGTGTTGTCTGAAAAAAAATACAGCCTAAATTGGTAGCATCTGAATGACTGAGGTATGATGTATTTCAATTGGCCAACGTGGAAGATAGCAACACCTCGTGTTCCCTCGACCAGCCAGTGGGTTTTTTTGCATCGAATTTACTGAGAACAACATTGACAAAAGCCTGTGAGACCCACACCTCTTTGTTTCACGAGATAATTTCATTAAGGAACACAAGTTTTGCGATTTTTATGCAAAAATAACACTGTTAGCAGTACAAAGCTAACGTTATGCTGCTGTATAAACGGGCTACACCACAGATGCGTGGCTTCACCAAACCTAGCTCATTTTTAGCCATCAAAAACTCTGTGTAAAGTTTCTTTCTGCCACTTGTTTGCAACTGCTATTTTTAAGATACTTGAAAGTGGCAAAATCTACAAGTGCAGTATTTATACATACCAAACCCCAATGACTTTGACTTTGTCCAACGATCCTAACGTGTTTCCAACCTGGAAGTTAGCATCCCCATTGGGTTCCCTTGATCAAAAGCCAGATTTATTTTTACAGTGGATTTGCTGAAAATAACAAGAAAGCTTATGACACTTTTGTTTCACAAGATAATCCTAACAAATGAACAAAACTTTTAAAATTGTTGAAATGTAAATGCGAATATCACAAGCGAACGTTATGCTGCAAACAACATGAACTCAAGACATAGCTTGGGGCCTATTCTTATTTAGGCATGATAACATCTGCAACAAATTCTGTAGTCACATTTAGCCACTTCTTAGCAACCACCAGTTTTAAAAATACTTGAAAGCATTGAAATTCTCAAGTTTGTCTCAACCAAAAACCCCTAGTCTCAACAGTGCTAAGTTTTTTTTTCTCCAGGTTTTAAGACTCAATTCTTGCACCACTCATCAAGCTATCCCTATATACCCTTACATCATTTACTAGGTAAAGGAAATGTGCGGGTAGTCTTTCAGAATTTAGATTCAGGTCAGCTTCAGGGCAGAGGAGGTTTTTTTTTGTTGTTGTTGTTTTTTGCTGCTTTGCTTTTACTTCCACTTCTTGATGTTCAATTTTGATGACACATAAAATGGCGGACCTTTGATGAGGACACACAAATGGAGCGGACCATTAAGTCTGTACAGTCGTGGCGGCATCGGGAAGCTGTTGAGGAAACAGTAGAGTCTAATTCAGAGATCCATTAGAGCCAACGCTGTATACCACCACGCATTTCTCACACTGTGGCTGCCCCCTCTAGCAGCCCGCTCTTCCTCTGTACTATTATACGTACGTAGGTTACAGCCTCTGTTGTTTGTTTTGTATCCTTGACTGCGAACAGACGGGTGAGCAAAGAGCCTGGAGAGGTTGGACTAAAACAACACTCGTCACCAGAGAGAGACAGAGGGACAGAGGCAGTATTTGAAATAATCTGTGTTGGATTCATTGACAAAAATTTGTGTTTGTTTTTTTTTTTGTTTGTTTTGTGTCTGTGTGTGTGTGTGTTTTTTTTTTTTTTTTGATAAAACTGACGATAAGTTCAGATAATAGCTGCTTCTGCTGCATCTGCTCTGTTTTAATTAAATATCTTTTGGTTTGGGATTGTTGGACCAACAAAATAAGCAATTAAAAGATATCATCTGGCAAATAGTGATTTTTTTTCTGACTACCATTTTGTAGGACAGCAGATTAATTAAGAGTAGATTATGAAAATCTTTCTCTCAAGTCAAATCCCATAAAAAAAGAAGTCCCACTCATTCTTCCTTCCTCATGTGCAATATTAAAAAGGTTTTCTTTTGGTTTTTTAGGTTTGCTTTTTATAAGAGGCCGGTCGGGGTGAAAGATGTTTTCCCTCATGTCCCCATCTTTGACTGATTCAATAAAAAATCCATTAATTTGCTGATGTGGAATAACAGGCCCAGCTCTGTCTTGAGGACAGAGACGGTGACTCAGTTCCTTCCTGTTCAGAGAGAACCAGGCTGCTGCACTCACTCATCCACTCTAGCTGACAGCTGATATTACAAGAGGCCCCAGTACTACAGGGACTCGAGGTGGATTCACTTATAACTTAGCCTCTGGGTGGTTTTGCCTGCGGGGCGATGCAGGTTATTGACGTATGGTGTGATTTGGATTCTTCCATCTGCCTTATCTCTTAAACAAGCAATCGCATGCGATGTGTCTGTCAGTCACTTAGCGGGACCCAGCAACCCTCGTAAGAAGATGTAAACCTTGCATTCAAAGGATTCTGAGTTGCTAAAATTGTCACATTTATGTTTAACATTAAAAAATTATGCCAACAGATAACTTATTCTACACTTTCAGTCCTCTCTGTTTTAACTACGGCATGAGATGGGATTTTAATTCTTTGGTCCTTAAGTGCGCCTGCAATTGAAAACCCGTATAAACTAAATCTATTGGAACAGTTTACCATTGTTGTTGATTGAGGCATAAAGTACACAATACTCATCCATTCTTCCATTTTCTACCGCTTATCCTGTTAAGGGTCATGGGGGGGCTGGAGCCTATCCTAGCTGCCTTCAGGCGAGAGGCCGGGTTCACCCTGGACAGGTCACCAGTCCATCACAGGACCAACACATAGAGACAGACAACCATTCACACTCACAGCCACACCTACGGTCAATTTAGAGTATCAATCAGCCTCGTCCCCTCTTGATGTCTTTGGACTGTGGGAGGAAGCCGGAGTACCAGAGAGAACCCACACAGGAACAGGGAGAACATGCAGACTCGGCTTGAACCCGGAACCTTCTTGCTGTGAGGCGACAGTGCTAACCATTGCGCCACTGTGCTGCCCTGTACACAATACCTGTGCTTTAAAATCAAAAAATTTCGATTTAAATCCAAAGTTCAAATTAGATTTATTAATAGAACTTGATTATTCTGAGATGTCCCAACTCAGAAATGTTGAGAACCACAGTCCTGGAGTTGCATGGCTCAGCATTTGTTGTGCGTGTGTGTGACCCATTTCATTTGATCTTAAGCAACTTTGAGGTGTGTCCGATCCACTCTACTTACTTATGCTATTAAAGCAACATGGATGTTGATGTAGGTCACCTCTGCAGCACGTCAAGTCACAAGTTATGTCCATCCAAATTAAGTTTTATTCCGAAATTGTGACAAGTGAACTCTCAAGTCGATTTTTTGAAGGCCAGTCAAGTCTCAAGTCATGGAAAATCAGATTTACTTGAGTCGAGTCACTTGATTTATTCCGTTAATAACCTACAATTAATTCAATTTAATGTTTTAAACTCACATTGACTTCAGCTACTGTGTTACACCTGTATTTACCACATTTCAAAACCATATTCACTTACTGACACCATTTTTTAAGACTTTTTACACAATTATTAACCTATATTTTTTTTATTTACTCTTTTAAACCTGTATTTACTTCAATCTCCATTACACACTGACGTTACCTGATCTAGAACTTTTAACTTGTATTTACTCCTTTTCAAAGCTATGTTTACCTCATTTACTCAGTTTTCTAATTGAATACCAAAAATGAACAGTCAGGTTGATCAGTTTATCAAGATAATAACAACAATAATAATAATACATTTTTCTGTAACGCACTTCACATGACAACAATCTCAAACTGCTACACAGTAAGATTAGCATAATTAAGCACGACAGGAGAGAAGGCTTGGTCACCCGTACTGTGGAGGAGGTTCTGGGGGCTTGGAGTTTGTGAGCTGTTGCAGAACAGAGGAGGATGCGAGGAGGAAGTTGTCATTTCTCGAGTCCCAAGTCTTTGACCTCTGATTCCAGATTGGGTCTCACTCTTTTTTCTTTTTTTTTTTTCCTTTTTTTTGTGGTCTAATCACAGGTCATCAATACAGAGAATCGAGTCAACACGAGTGTCCAAGTCGCAATGACTCAAGTCCCCATCTCTGCTCGATGTACATCTGTGTGTGTGTGCGTGTGTGTGCGTGTGTGTGTGTGTGTGTGTGTGATGCGACCCCTCAGTGAACCTACAGACTGGCCCACTGTTGGCGAACAGCTGGCTACAAGAGTTGCTCAGTGGGAAAAAGATCAAATGGCACCTCAGACCCCATCTGCTTGCCATGCTGCTAACACAGACATCCAGTAACATTCCCCTTCTCTTTATGAATGACTGGTCCCTTCTCTCTCTCTCTCTCTCTCTCTCTCTCTCTCTCTCTTTAACACACACACACACACACAGACACATACACATACTCACTCACGCTCACATATTCATACATCCTTTTAATTGGAAAGAATGCAGTCTTTCCTGCAGGTGCTGTTTGTGCGATGTAGTGCTGAACAGTGAGTGTGTGTGTTTGTGTGCATTTTCTATTGAATATACCCATGGCTCATCTGAGAGGCAGGCATGAGCTGAGGTCAACAACCTCTTCTTTGTATTGTAATCACCACACTCGCTTAATTGGGCTATTAAAGTCTCTTGATAATGCTTGACATGCTCATCTGCATGATTGCTCAAGTGTGTGTGCGTGTGTGTGTGTGTGTGTGTGTGTGTGTGTGCGCGCGCGCACGCACACGTTCATGTGGGACAGATGTATGAAGTAAGAGTTGAGGGGTGAGAAATGAATACCAACTAGATGCTGAGGTGCACTCTTTTGTATGTTTGATAAATGAATTCAGAGCGTTCTAATGAACACTACAGGCCTGACACATGCCCCCCCCCCCCCCCCCCCCCTGTGAGGAGGAGGAGGAGGAATAGGAGTAGGAGAGAATTATGAATGTGAAACACACTTGACTTGTTTAGCCTTGGATTTCTTCATCAAAGTCAATAAGATCGTGTTCACCTCCACCGCCCGCAGCTTCACTGACTCTGAATCTGTCAGTGCTTGACAAAAGGAAAAGATCAATCTTACTGGAGCCCAAACTAAAATAACCCTTTTGAAATCCCTCTATTGATATGTAATGAAATATTGAAGTGTGTTATTAAACACCTTTGCCCGTATGTGGAGTGATTGGGAGCTTAAATCATGAGAGAGCTTAGGTGTCTGCCAAGGTGTGCCTCTGGCCCCTTTCATGCTCGGGCTCTGATTGGAGCTGCAAGCAGCCACTAGCGGACCCTCAGATCCCTGCACACCTACTGTGGGAATATCAGTTCCTGTTTGCACAAGGTGGCGCTTGTGAACACACCCTTATTGTATAATACCTTCCTGTATATGACATGAAGACATTACATTGTAATTCTAATGTAAATCAAAGCCGGGACTCTTCAAGCAATAGAAAACAACATCAAAATCAGAATTAGCTGCATGAGTTAGGACTCAAACCATTGGCAAACCAATCGAAAGGTGTTTTCCACTTTCTTGGTGTTTTCTATTTCCATATGTGGTCGACCTCACCTGAGAGGTAGACAGTGGACAGAATCAAAAAATATGCAACAACAAAGATGGCCTTTATGTGAGACATAACCCTGCCCCCCTCCCTCCAAACAGCCGATCGTCTTTGCGGTCAGGAGACATATCAAGCTGGCTGTGTCATCTCATTGTGAATGCATGCTGGATAGCCAAATTGGTGGGATTAAGGACTCTGGATTGAGCTGGAAGATGAGTTTATGATGTGAAATCTGGTGTATATCATGACAATTTTATCCTCCAAGTTTTTATGTGCAACGAGTACTGAAAGTGCAAATTCAATCAGGTAAAACCTGTGTGATGTTCACCAGAAATAAGATCTAGGCTAGGATGTGCTGTTTTTATTTTTTTTTCTTGGGGGGGGGGGGGGGGGGTGGGACTTTCCTTCATGGAAACTCTGTCATCAGACTAGGTGTTGCCTCATTGGCTGGTGTAGTTAATCCCATAAGAAAAATGACCAAACTGCGTCATTTTCTTCAGCTATCATCACTCATCCGTCATCTTGTGGTCACATGGGAAATTTGAGTAAATTGAGTTTTACAGCTACAGGAAATGTAAAGTGATTGGACATTACAGATGCGCGTGTGTGTGTGTGTGTGTGTGTGTGTGTGTGTGTGTGTGTGTGTGTGTGTGTGTGTGTGTGTGTGTGTGTGTTTTATCTCTAGATGACGAAGAGGCGCTCAACTCCATCATGAAGGACCTGGCAGCCCTGGGTCGTTGCTATACTCAGCACAACAGCCACAAGCCTAAGAACAGAAGCTTACTGTACAAACAGGTAAGTACTCACACACACACACACACACACACACACACACGCACACACACACACTGCATGTTGAAACTTGAATGTTGAATGTTTTTGCATCAAAACCTAACCTCTGGTAGGGTGGAAGCTTAACAAAAAGACCTCCCAGCGTAGGAATCAGTTGTAACTATGACTACAGATGGTGTGTGTAGACTTGCTGTCTCAATTAAACCTCAATTAAAGTTTATTAACCACACACAAAAAAAACATAGCGGTGCCTTAATTATCTTTTCTTTCTTTTTTGTTTTGTTTTTTTCAAACCGACAGCTGCTGTCTGACAAAGTTCAATGACGCTGTAGCTGAAGTGTTGACAGTGACAACAGTGCACGTGTGACCGACACAGTTTAAAGCAACAGTGCATCATAGTTTCGTATAAATGAACATCCCTTATATTAAAGTCCTCACTAAATAAGTTCACACAGTTCTCATCAAGCTCATAGCCAAAGCTAACTCTTTAGCTAAATCAAGCTAAATCCTTCAGTTCTGCACAGCATATAGTGAAAGTGCTGTGCCACTTTTGTTTAGCTTAATTTTGGAAGTTCTCCATCATTTTACAGTCAAAACAGAAAGGCCGGAGTTGTTGAGACGGCTAATTTTGGTTAGCCTTGTGTTAATTTGAATGTAAATACTTCAATTGTGTGACTCTTTCAGACTTTCCTATTGTTATTTGACCAAGTGGATCAAATTCTGACCATGGAACAAGTCATTTGGCGTAAAATATGGCTTAAAATAATCTTCCACTATGTCAGAGACTCTGGAGTAGGCCACAGCTCACCTAGCTTCTTTTGGTTAGCGCTTGGCTTCTTACGTGAATACAAATAACTTATTAATGAGTGCTTTTTTCGGATATTACAAATTCTATTAGACCAAACAGGTCAATTGCTGATCATAAAATGTCATTTGTATGGCTTAAAACAAATTATCCACCATGTCATGGACTCAAGAGCAGTACGGAGTAGGCTAAAGCTTTGCTAGCTCCTTTCGGTTTAGCTGTCTGCTGTTAACTTGAATATAAATAAAAAACTTAATCATGTGGCCCTGTTGGAGTTTCTAAATTTTATCTGACCGCGAAGTAAAACGACTCATTTCATGAGGTTTTTTTTTGTGAAGCTCAAAATAATTTATCTCCTGACAGGCTTAACAGAAAGAACAGAGTAGGCCACAGCTGAGCTAGCAAATTATGGTTAGCTTTTTGCCAATGCGAATGTAACTCAATCGTGCAACTCTTTTAGACATTCCAAATATGAAAAATGGTACCCGCAGATATTTTAGACAGCTAATCATCATCCCTCATGGTTTTATTACACTCCAGGATTTAATTCCTTTCAATCACCTTGGGCCTCTCAGTGTTTTCTAATGTGTTTGCTGCCTCTGTGGAATGATAATTGGCAAATCCTCTTATAGCACATATGCAAGTTGTGGGCAATGAGATATGTACAGTATATGCAGTAAACAAAACACTAGAAGGAAGGAGAGTTTCCGTTCAGAGTGCCGCCGTGCTCTGTGAGATGGGGTAAACCCCTTTTTCTTCACCAATAGTCATTGCACCATGACCTCATGCAGACTTACAGGCTCCTCCAGATTCCTATTCCCTTCGGTAATGCTTTTATAAATAGACATCTTGGATTGTGTCATGCCACCTTTCTGAGAATAGTGTTATCTTTGTGCAAAAGAGTTTAAAATGTATGAGGCACTATCAAAACTGAAGTACCTTTTTAAGCCAAATACAGGAAATGAATCATCATTATGCAGTTGGACAATTAACATTTCTTTTGCAGCTTATCATTTTCATTTATTCAGGGGTCCAACCCCCCCCCCCCCCCCAACCCACCCCCATTAACCATGAATCATTTTAACTTTCCACTTCCATAACTCGCCTCTGTTGTTATTTTTCCTCTCAACAGGATTTAAGAGTCAAGCTGGAGCATGAGAGAGAAAAACGGTACGTTGGAACATCCGTATTGTTTTTTTTCTTTACTCCTTTAACTCTTCCGTTTTGTTTTGTTATGCTTTGCCATGCCTGGGATTTTGTGTCGAGGGGAAATCAGTTACATGCCAGAGACGCATAAAAAGAAGGGAACATTCTTGCTTTGACATTTAGACTGTTTGAGAGAGCCCAAGAGAGGGAATGTGCAAAAAAAAAAAAAAAAGAAGGGGGGGTGCCAAGTGTCCAATCTTCCAGGAACGCCTTAAATTAATACTGCATCTTCTGTATCCTTTTCCTCTGTCCTCCAAATCCTTCACCCAGCAGTCAACTGTCCTCCCTCGCAGCTCCAGAGTTACTCCAGAGGCAGAGCGTGATTACAGGAACTCTGTCTGGAGACCGTCTTATGAGGGTTTTTTTTTTTTTTAATTTCCCACCAAGGTGCCTTACAGTTTGTTTACAGCGTCACAGCTGAGACGCCCATCACTCGAGGCTGTAAATGGTGCTCAGCCAAATCCTTCCATGTGTGGATGCTGTGTGTCTCTTGAGTTCTGGCGTGGCCTTTAGGCATGGGAGAGGTCTAAATTCAGACGCACCCTGTCCCCCTCGAAACCCTGGTTTGACGACCCACGGAGAGACCAGACACCCAGTCACTCCTAAAGGATAGGCAAAAGCCAAACACTGTTTCTCTGGATGGAACATCAGAGAGAAACTGAGCAGAACCCTCCAGAATAATTGCCTTGATTCAGCAGAATATAGACCAGGGGAACAGGCTGTGATTATGGAGGCTCACAGGAGTGAGAACCAGAGGAGGAACGGCACGCTTATCCAGCAGAACAGGGCTTCACACTGGGTCTCTTCACTTTCTCACAGCCCTAATTGGCTACTGCTGAGGAAGCGACGAGTTTTCCATGTCGCTGTGTCACAGTGTCTCTCTGCCTCCCTCTGTGTCTCTGTGTCACGGACTTCTCTTTCTCACAAGCTCCCCTCACACTGATTCACTCTCCCGGAGGAGAAACACAGCAGTTGCTCTGCAAGACACCGTTTAGAAGTTTGAATGGCAGCTCTGTGTGTGTTTTCATTTTTTGATTCACTTGCTCAGTTCGAGTTTTAAACACTTCACTTTGAATCATGGCCTGTTAAGGAAATCACTTTGTTACCTGCTGGGGTAAAAATAGTAGCCAGGATTGGCCAAAGAATTAATTATTGCAGGTGTTAAGTTTTATAGCAGCAAGTACTTGGCCAATAGAGTCAAATTACGCTTGATGCCTACCCTGAAATGCGATGTAATGCAGCTGCAATTACTACTTATGGCCAAAGGTGCCGCCAAAGAGAAAATACCAGATTTTCAACATTATAGCTTTTAAAAATCTAAAAATTGTATCAGATTTAAATAAGCTTGTAGAGCACATTTCACACTCCAAATAAACAGAGATTTCACCCAAAAATGATTTAAATTGAAAATAATTAAATAATAATAATTAAATAATTTAAATAATAATAAAAAATCTACTTAGCATAAGCTCTGCATTTATGTTCAAACACCAGTAGACGTTTGCTTGGTGATTGAACGAATATGGTCACTGGACATCTTTTGTAAGTCGGCTCATCTGGTAGGTTCAAGTGTCGGCCTGAATTTTCCCGCCGCCGCTGGAGTGTAGAGCTATGACGAGATAACAGTAGAGTCTCAGATCCTTCGCGCTGCAGCGGCGCCTTTGAGGAACAAAGCGATATTATTAGTACGAACCACAACCAGCTTATTGAGGCTAAAGTTATACCCTTATAACCTTTAAATAATGAAAGTATCATGAGAAGATTCTTGATTACAAGTTTTATTGGCTGTCTATCCAAAAAAATGGCACAACTGTGATCCCAGGTAGCAGCACCGTAGTGGGATTTACATTTAAGGGCTGCGGCTAAAGATTTACATCATTGATTAATCTGCCATTTAATAATTTAGCCCATAAAATGTCAAGATAATTGGAAAAAATGTTTTTCACCATTTCACACAACCCAAAGTGACATTTTAAGAATGGCTTCTTTTTACATTCAACTATCTAAAAGCCATAAATGACCCCCAAAAAAAATAGCTGCAACAAATCCTTGTGGTTATGAAACTGGAACCAGTAAATGTTTGACATTTTTCCTTGACGATGACAAATGGATTCATTTTCTTTCAAATGATCTATGAATTGTTGCAGTTCTATTACACTGTGTGTGAGATTGTCCACCCTGAGTCAGGAGAACCGTGCTGTCTGTCCTCAATGGAATCTAATTGGACGGTGTCTCTTTTGGTTGGCCAGCAGCACTGAGGGTTTGGGGCAGGAAATAGGAGCGATGTCTCTCTCTTCCCCCGGCTTTGCCTCGGGGTCTCCTGCCAGAGAGTGAAGGACCTGAGCCAGACTTTTTTTCCCCTCTCTCTCTCTGTCTCTCTCGCTCCCTCTCCCTCTCTCTCTTGCTCCCTCTCTCTCTCTCTCTCTCTCTCTTTCTCTTTCTCTCTTTCACTCTCTCAGTGATTGTGTTAATAAGAGTAGCATTGGGATGTGTGCAAATATTTTCTGTGTTTTTGTGATTTTTTTTTTCCTCCTTCTTCTTCTCTGTGACTGAGTGTGTGTCCACATGCTTGCACAGAGGAAGGGAAAGCCATATCTCTTGGAGCAGCATCCTCTTTTTCAGCCCCTCCTCCCCCCTCCCACCTCCTCCACATCCCTGCAGCTCTTTATCAGACACATCATCGCTGAGTATAAACAGAGACAGCAAGTGTTTAGCTGTGCTGCTGCTCGCCTCTGATCTGCAGGCCTCCCTCTTCCCAGAATCCTCTCCTCAAATGAGGAAACCAATGAGCAGTCATCAAGATAGGCAGCGTCTTTTGCTCTGATGAGGAAATGATGGGATAAAACAAGTCCTTTTATCAGGATACTATAAAGAGATAGCACGCTGGAGATTCTTCAAAAGCAGAAAAAAAAGAGGAGAGATAGATGGAACAGAGAGGAGAATAAACGCCAGAGAGAATCTCCTCCTCTTTCTTGCCTTTATTTTCTCAGGCTGTCTACTTTATTGTCTCTCCTCTCACAGTCTGTAAATATCTCCGCGTCTCTGTATCTTTCACTCTGTCACTCTTTAGAAGAGGAGGGAAAGACACACATCCTGCTGCTTTTTGCTGCCGCTCCAGTTTTTTTTTTCTTCCCCCTTTTCCTCTCAGGAAGTTTCCCATCTGCCTTTGTGCTGGCTTCGATGAGAGGCCCGCTGGTGTTGAAACAGTGGCTGATGCACACACTGATTGGGAAGCACACTCATGCATGTAGAGTTTTACAAACACACACAGCATCCATATATATACACTCACTGATAAGCTGGGAGTCAGACAGACGGACGGACGGCATGCACACCGAGTCACACACGTAGGCATCACAGGAGACCAGCACCCTCATATGGCTCTGCTGTCTTGGCATTAATTAAAGTCCTAATTAAATCCCACTGCTCATTCCTCTCCTTCACCCACATGACCTCTCCCTCTTCTCTATTGGAGGTGTAGAAAGAGTTTTTTTTAACATAAACACAACACCTCTGACTGTGTTGCCCCCCTCCCCTTGTTTCCCAGAATAATCCCGTTCCAAAGGCCGCTGAAGATCAAGGAGCTGCTGCAGAAAGTGACAGAGGCCTTTGGCCAGCAGATGGACATGTTCTTTATGGAGAAAGAGGTAGACATGCTGCTCTGAAACATATGGCTTCCGTGTCATGTGACCTAGGGACTCCAAATCTGAACCATGTATTCGTATTCAATGGGAAGTGCAGGCCACATCTCTTTTCATCGCAGTTGTTTTGTTTTGTTTTGTTTTTTGCCTTATAGGATTATTATAGTGCAAAATACATCTTTCATGTACTGGAAAACTAACTGTTGTCTTCAAGAGCTTCCATGTCATGTGACCTACAGATTCCAAATCACTACCAGATTTAGTTCAAGATGGGAAGAATAGACACACCAGTTTTTGATAAGTTTTTTTTTTTGTTGGAAGCAATTCGCAAAATTAACAGGACTTACAGAAAAAAGACCCATAACTTAACACAGATTTTAACGGACAATATCTTAAAGAAGATACAGTGTTGTAAGATTTGTAGTTTTGGATTAGATATTCAACAGATATTCTTGTCAAACCATTGATTTTTGCAGTTCAGTAGAAAAACAATAAAGTCAACAGTGATATTTGTGAACTGAAACAGACGCCCGACCAGGGTTGAGTAGGTGATGCATGTCAGCAACAACATCTACAGGTCTGATGCTCGTACTTAATGTCATGGTGGAATAAAGGACAACCAAAAGGTCACATGCTCTTTGTTCTCATGTGCATTCAGTTGCTGCTGCCCCTGAAGACGCAGGAGGACCTGGATCAGGCGGTGCTGAGTCTGAGCTGCAGCTCGGGGACCAACGGACTCCTCAGGATTCTGCTGAAAACCTCCAAGAACAACCATGTGAGTTTATGACCAACATTTACAGAACACAGCTGTGTGTGTGTGTGTGTGTGTGCGCGCGCGCGCGCAAGCATGAGAAGGTTTTTTTTTTTTTCGTCATTGAGGTGACTTTCTTTTTAGAACTGTCTGAGTCAACCACATCAGAGCTGATCCAATCTCTAGCTAAGAGGAAACAAACTTCCTCCACCAACCTGATGATGTAATCGGACAATGATGTAACACCATACTCCCCCCCCCCATCCACTCTTCTTTTCCCTTGTGTGTTTTCCTCTCCTTGTAGTACCTACAGGTGAACAGCAGGGACAAACAGAGCGAGATGAGGTCGTCGCGGTCTCTGGGGGATCTGAAAGGCTCCCTGCTCAAAGGCTCGGAGAGAGTGCGCAAACACTCAACAGGTGAGCCAACTTGTAGGGACGCTCACATGAAAGTAAAGTCACCATTGATAAAAAAGTGTTCTTCTCGCCTCCTCACACCTGATGGAATCCCAGAATAGGGAGACAGATCCTGCTGAGGGCTGCTGAGGCTCCTGGTCTACAGACTTCAAGGGTGGCTTGTCAGTGTCAATTTACAACAGCGAGACAGTGATGCCACAGTCGTAGGAATGTTAATGTCAAGGTGACAGGCTTTTTCTGAATGGACAAATGCAAATGGGAGGTGAAAGTGACAACTGTAACAGCGAGAAAAACATGAGGTCAGAGCAAGGACAAGCTTCAGCTCCCATACCAAGCAGCTCTCAGTCGCCATCATCACTTTGATTAGATGGAACAATTATTCTGTTAGACAGAGAATCACAGCTAGTCAGGATGCTATCACAATAAGGGATTCACTATTCAGGGTTGAAAACTGAACTTGTTACTTTTATTGACTGAATTATGTTGGTTATGTTGAGGACTGATTCAAACATTTGGGGATATGACAGCGTCTTAATGTGCGCTATACCACCTTTTGGGGGAAATAGGCTTATTAGCATCCTCTTACAATTCAGACAAGAAGATAGAGACCCTTTTTTCCTCTGTGTGCAAATTAAGGAGCAGAGACAGGCTGACCGCTAGTTAGCTTAGCACAAAGAATGGTAGCGGATGGGAAGTGTTAGCATGTGATCATCACTTTTAATTGTTTCTCAATGAATGTTATCCCTAACCACAGTTATGTTCATGTTAAGACTGTTTTGGTTTGGAGAAAATGCATTTGAAGGCTTTTGACTAATGTTAGACGGATAAGTTTTATTAGAACTTTATTTATACCTAAGGAACTTCATTAAGTCAGCCGCTTGCATCCACTCAAGTCAGAAGAAACCGACAATAAAAACACCAAAATGTAAACTCAAGGCCAAAAAAACGTAAAAACAATAAATAAACTGCATGTCAGGGTTCTATTAAACATTATAGGCTAACATTTCCTACCCACTACCATTCATTGTGCTAAGCTAATTAGCAGTTAGCACATTTCTGTGCGTCTCAGCTTCCTAAAGCAGCATAGATGAGGGAAGAGTATCCAGCTTCTTTTCTGGCTCTGGAGAAGATGGCAAATAAGCACATTTCCTCAAAAGTTACCTTTACTGATCATCGATTGTGAAAAGTTTTTAAATGTTAATCCAAGCCCGAGTAAAGACGGACTACTGGTCTTTTGCTCGTCATGTCAGGCTCGGTGGCTCCAGTTATGTTTTTCTCCCTGCTGGTTTGGAATCTTAGCATAAAGGTTCAGTTTTCTCCACACACGACTTTTGTCTTTCCCTTCTTATCACGTCTCTCCAGAAAGGTCATATCTCAACCTCAGACACACGCAGCAAACAAACACAGAAAATGATCGCTGCCAGCGTCAATCTATGTCTCACCGCAGCAATAATGTCAGCGCCGTCACCATCCTGACTCATGTAAACTGTATCAAATCAACTTGCGCCTGTCAGTCAGACAGGAGTAGAGTCTGTGAGATGGAAGTGGAGGGAGTGATGGCAGATGAGAGGTGACAAGGAGAGAAGGTCCCACTGGATGGTTGAGTGAAGCTGTGAAGCCTGGGTACCTCGGTGATGTATAGCAGCAGGAGGGGGGGACGGAGGAGTTACAGTTTTGACTTTCAGTTAAAAAAAACTCCCCTGTTTATTCAGATATATTTACAGTTCCTTTTTGTACCTATGGCCCCCTGCACTTCTCCAGTATTTCTGTCTCTCAGACTTTCCGGGTCTTCTCACTGTGTCAAGGACAAGTGCTCGGTCTCCGCTGCAGCTCAGCCAGCCACGCATTTGTCACAGTAATTGAGGTTAGAGGTGGCGGCTGTGTGCTTTAGTAAATCATTCCTGCTTCTCTTGCCGCAGTTGAACTTGTACCCATGAATAAGACTGACGCCGTTTTCTCTCCTCTGCCCCTCGTTCTCATCTCTTCGTCTCCATTCCCTCTCACCTTCATTTGTGAATTTTTCTTCACGCATGTAATCCTTCTCTCCCACTTTCGACCCGCCACCCTCCCAGGTTCCCTTCACACAGGTCGGACGTCCCCGCCTCCGGGTAGCGTTCCTGAGGAGCAGCAGCAGATCGCTCGCCAGGGTTCCTACACCAGCATCCACAGCGAAGGGGAGTTCATCCCTGAGACTCAAGACCAGAATGTAAGAGCAACCGCACAGAAAAAAAAGCTTCTAGTCTAGGACAATTAAAACAAGAAAAAGAAAAGAAGCCAGAGCCGGCTGTAAGAGATCAACAGCACGCGGTGTGAGCGCCTTTGGGGCGTTCATATTAGTTAAACGGTGAATAATCTGGGTGCAAATTCTGGTTCAAGGTGCAGGGGGTTGCTAGATTAGAGCCACAGTGTTAGTTTTTTGACCATCACTTCCGATGCACCAGGCATAAAACAGACCAGATAATCTGGAGTACCGAAATCATCAATATTCCTAAACTTTTGCTTTTGAACCTTAGTCACATTTGGGTGCTTGTCCTGGTTGAGGAAATTACTGCTGTCCATGGTAGTGTGACTTTTCTCCACCTGCTCATCCTCAAGGCTGTGCTACTTGCTTCCCCCCCCCCCCCCCCCCCCAAAAAAATCATCCTTCATTTAACCGTGGATTTGTCAGGGCTGGTGATGACACACCAACTCGTTGATTTGATACTATTGTGGCGCTTGGCTGCCCAATTTCATTTATTTCACAAGAATTTGATAAGAATTGCAAATTTGAATATTATTGTTTATAAGGACTTTTCTTCACCTTTTTCATCCAGGAATGTTTGCTTAAATTACTCTAAACTGAACGTTAGGCCAAAACATAAATTTAACACTTCCCATAATCCTAAACTTGAAAATTATTGTTACTAAACCCTGGATTGGATCTAATATTAATAAATATAAAGAAGATGTAAGATATTTTACTATCCTTTGAAGTAAACTAAACTGGCAAAAGCAACTTTTACTTGTTATTGCTGACACTCAGTTTTTGCAAATCCAGATTATGATAAACCAAATGAAAAATTGCCCAAAAAAAAACCCAGTCAAAATAATAATCCATGATGCTGAAAGAAAAGAAAAAGCCTGCAAGTTGCTCAAAGTAAATAACAATACAGAAACAAATTCATAAGATAATATTGACATGCCCCTTTTTGATATTGACATAAATATATCTGCTGATGAAGTCACATGGAAAGTCACATGTCCCATCATCCAGCATATTAATGAAAAATGGAATGAGATTAATTGAATTTCAAACATTTCAGGCGATCTCCTTTTGCGATCCATCCAAAGTATTATTTGCTCTCCGGCACTTTTTTCGGACGGAAAAAAACGTGTATCTTGATTCTTGATGACATTCATTATCTGTTGATATACTGCTCTACTGGCAAGTATATAACTGTTTTTCAATCCAGACTGTGTGAAAATAAGATTTGGTATTTATTTTGTGTTGTGTTTAGTCTTTACAAACAATTACTTACATTTTAGAAAAGAGGAAAATGGTTGAGGTAACTTTATAATGATGATTAATAAACAGTTAAAGTGGTGTTTCACAAGAGGCCGTTTTGTTTTATGTAAAATGTATTTTCAGCCTTTTAGGAGACACAACTACATAAAGTACTCGTGCCCCCTCACACTGTTATATCGCCCTGCAGTAATACTCTGCTCTCTTTACTGTGTTCTGTTCTCCCTCTCATGATTACATGCTGGGTGACCCTCCGTCCTCTCTTGTGTGATTACATCTGTCAGATGCTGGATCCCTTTGGGAGTGCAGACAACTCCCTGTCAAGCAGCTGTCAATCAATAGATCAAGCGCTGGACAGGTGAGTCATCAGGTGGCTGTGTGTGTGTGTGTGTGTGTGTGTGTGTATGTGTGTGTGTGTGTGTGTGTGTGTGTGTTTGTGATTTATGAGCTGCTGTGAATTTAGATTTATGATGCACACATTCATGTTGGAGTGATAGGAGAGTTGTTGCATGTTGAGAACTCACGCGTGCACACACACACACGTGTCCACGCACATGTGCAAACACACACACACACACACACACACACACACACACACAAACACTCACACATTCTCAAGAAACCGGACTGAAGTTTATAAAGGCCAGCACCCTGCCCGCTGCTCACGAGGAAATGGAATCAGGTCATTTTGCTGTTGCTATCGCGACGCAACTCTTATCTGGACGCCTGTATTTCACCATTACTATGAGAGAAACAGAGTTAGAAGAGCAAGAATGAAGTGGAAGGACTGAAAAAGAGAGATTTTGAATTAACGGGAAGAGAAAAAGCGAACAAGAGTGCAGTTGAGAGAGTGTAGGGCGGAAACAGCTCTACCTGCACGAGGCTTATCTGGACTCCAGGCTGCAGAACAATGGCAGGAAACGAGTGCATGGAACTTTTCCCTGCGAGCGGGCATGCGTGCCCCTTATCCAGGGTCTCGTGGCCCCATGTCGCCCCACGGTCAGCAGAGACGTCACTCTCTGCGGGGTCATAGGGGCAGGGCAGGCCGCGGGGAGTCAGGGAGGTTGGGGGGGGTGTTAAAGTATATGCACATATTGAAAAGTTCAACAAGAACGACACACACTTTCACTTTCTTATTGTTCGCGCGAGAGGATTTGGCCTCCTATAATGTCACTGGCATTCTCAACACGCGCCTTATCTCCTCTAATTCAGGGCATTGTTGTTTCACATCAGTTAAGACTGAAAGCTTTGAATACCAAAGTCATTTTCAAGCATTTTGTGTTGCTTCACAGACGCGGCGATTGTGAACGTTTCAGGCCTGCAGACTGTTTGAAGATAAGCGGGGAGTGGGAGGTGGGGGGAAAGGGGGGATTACTGACTGAAATAGAAAATCACTTCTCTACCCCTCTGCCCCTCCCACCTCCCAACTCTCTTGTCATTTCAGTCCACCTTTTTCGCAGAACAACCGCGACAATAATTACCTGAACCTCAACTATGAATACAAAGGTAAGTGGAGAGAGGAATGAGCAACCCTGCGACTGTTATCGTCTGTTCAGTTCTAAAAATACTCCTGCCGAGATAATTGTCAACTCTGCAGAAAGAGATGCAATAAGCTTGTTCATTATTACAAAGCGTGTGATTGTTGGTCACAAAATCACAGGAAAAGAAGTAAAGCTGATTATCTAAGCACCATGATCGCCAAACTGGGGTATGTGTACCCCATAGGGTTTGTCAGGGGGAAAGGCCAAAAGAATCCTCGCAAAACCCTCCCAAAACAAGTGTTTATTTTTATTTTTTTCACCTGGATTCTGCAGAGATTCGCATCTACTCTTCCTCTGATTGGCTCTGACCCTGATCCATCTCACTCCACATGCCCAGAACCACCAGGTTCTAGCCAATCAGAGGCAGAGGAAGTCCATAGACAGGTTCCCTAGGGATTCACACCCAATTTAACCTTTCCTCCAGGGACAGAAAAAGATAGGCCCCTTTGGGCCCAATTCGGTTCCTAACTTGATCAAATATGGATTAAGAGTTGAAACAGTCAGGCCTCAAGTTCATGGGTTCAGCAGGCGGGGATTACTGCAGCATTCTGACAGAGCTAGCGTTAAAATTAGCAGTGCTATCTTCGCCACTGGTGGTGCTAGCCCCATCTATGGAGGTGGACGGGCCACACTGCAGGCTTAAAAAGTTTTGGATTCACTGTCCAGCATGTGGTATATACTCAAAATGAGAGCCAGGTCCAAGATATTTGAAATCTTGGTTGTATTTCTGAGCCTCTCGTGAGGAGATGAGGCCATTGTGATCTTAGATTGCTCCACTTTATGTCCATTTTGTCATTCCTATCTCTTATTCCCCTCTTCCATTTCTACCAGGCATTGCTTTTTATGATCATGCCCTTGCTCATCCGCCTCTTGAAACCCATCCCCCTAATGGTCTTCTCCTGGTCCCTCGGGTCCCAGTCTGTCCCTCTTCCTTCAGAACACAGATCAAATAGAGCAGAATGACAGATAACGCCACCCTGCTCCTTGTGAACGGAGCATATAGCAGCTCTCCCAATCTGGTCATTTCTTCTGTTTTTTTTTTTTTCTCTTGCACCACCCCCGTGCTGTAAATTACAGAGGGAGTGCTGAACATTGTGTACACAGACTTGGAACTTCATAGAGCTGCAGCAGCACTTGAAGACCCACTTGCATGCATGCACGTGCTCGCACGCACACATGCACGCATTCCCTGATGTAGAGCTGTGTGGCCCTTCCTGCTGAGGGCTACAGTATTTGTTTATCATTCCCTGTGAGTAGATTTTTCCTCTCCATCCTGCACTGCCAAACACAAAAAATAACTCCCGTCTCCATGGGATACGGCCACAAAAACAGTGCAAGGGGAGGTAGTCATCTGACAGAACAGCTGCTTTCAATTGCAAGTGGCTCCGCCGCTCTGTGTTTAGTGTGTGTGTGTGAGCGAGAGAGAGTGTCAGCGCTCGCCTGCGTCAGCACTGCTCCCCACCTGCCTTTAGTTACTGCTCCACTGGGTTGAGAGCTATAGCTAAGCTAGCACACATGAGCTGTTTTCAGCTCTCTTGGCGGCAGTGAAGCCATACATTTCCTTGCTTGAAATCTGTCGTCTCCGCCTCTGCTTTCACACTCCACAGTGACATCACACGCCAAGATTAAAAAGCAGTGAAATGTCTGTCAGATGTGTTCAGTCGAAAAGGGGAATTCTGTTGACTTTATTTAGCATCTCTAGTTTGTATGCTTGCCGCTGTTTCAAATCAATCAAACTTGCAGTTTTGGGCTAAATAAATGAATGAGCAGAAGTGTAAATTGTGAAGTTTGCTTGTAACGAGAGAGTTGTTGTTAACAGCTCTGTCTCACTGCTCCCCCCTTAGGTCGCCATGGGAAAGGAGGGACTTTCCCTCGACAGTTCCAGTTGCCCAATCGCAGCAAGGACTATGGAGATCGTAAGAAACCAGCCTCACTGACACTATTGTTGCACAGACAGGTTACTATGTGTTCAGAACAAAACAGCACTGAATTTTTTTGTTTTTTTCAACCCCAGGCTGATGAAAGATCACATTCCTTCTACTTTACTCTGCTTCAAGATTAAATATTTTAGTTTTTTTTAGTTTTTTTTTTTTAACACCCTGTGTAGCAGTGGTACATGAAGTGCTGGCTTCATGTTCCAGGCAGCTGCTTATAACTGCCTACTCAGAGGCTAACCTTGGCTAGCAGTGATTTACGTTTCCCTGTGGCGAACCTGAACTTGTATAAAAACACAGCACCCTGCTTCCTGTCTGAGGGGAAGTGGGGCGGAGTGGTAAGAAGCGCTCCGCTTGAGCTGCTGGCCAACAGCTCTGTGGCACACCTGTAAAGTAATTCATCTGCAGGGCAAACAAAAGATGCAGTGACCCTTGTGTGTTAAGTCGTTAATATGTCTATTATTTATATGTGTTTTTAGGTCGCAGGACACTTCCGCGGAGTTTCATGCCGCAGGAAAACTTGTTCCAGCTGGTTCCCTCCAGTCGAACACGCAGTTATAATGGAGACAGTACGCTGCAGTACAGTGACCTGCGTTCACTGGGCAGAAGTACTGACAAGAGCTGCCAGCGTGGTACCGCCAAGTGTGAGTGTTTGCTCTGAAACATCTTGTTGAGGAGGAGGAGGGAAGAAAAAAGGAAATATTCATGCTGGTTGCTGCTGGATAGATAAATAGTCCGACTTTTCTCCTGCTGGTGAAGAATAGGTTTCATAAATCAGCATGTTTTCGATGCTGCCTGAAAAAGGTATAAATCCCTCTGCAGGTTATTATGAACATACTTTTTTTTGTCTAACCAGTATAAGTTTAGTAGTTTGGAAGGATTTATAGCAGAAAAAAGAGATAATCCCCCACATTTGTGTGTAAAAGGACAGATACTAATTGATCACCATAATAATTTTCAAGGACATGTCTTATCTAGGAATCAAGTCAGCTCTTGATGACCTCAGTTGTCCCAGTAGATGTGTCATCTTGTTATTTGCACTAAAAAACAACAAAAAAAAACCCACTGTCTCTTCGTATAATTGTCTATTTTCTTGTAACACTCATAGGAACAGTGGAAAATTCACTTTTTGGTGTCAAACAAGCAGATAGCCTCCTTTCCTCTCTATGAGCATTACTGTGTTCCAGACTTCCACCGGACGGCTAATTGCTAGTTAGCTTAGCTTCAGTAAACGCTATCAGTTAGGCATGGAAGCCTCGAATACGCTATTCTCCAAAACGGCCCTTGCCTGAATTAATAGAACGAGGGTTATGTTGAACATGAAAGAACTGTTGAGAAATTGTGAGACGCTGTTACTTCTGCAGCTTTCATTACAGCTAAGCTAACTAGCCATTAGCCATCCGTTAGCCATCCTGGATAATGCACACAGAGAGGAGAATCCTACACAGGGAGATGGTACTTAGCAGTGTAGCAGTACATGATGGTGGTATTTGCTTTTGCTGTTTGCCATTATGGATACAGTCTGCTAAAATGAGGGGGTGTCATGATAATTTTATTCCACGTATAATGGGAGGCAGCAGATACTGTGTGTCACAGCAGGCAGAGATGGCCTCACATCCTGAAGTCAGACTCAGAGCGTCACGTCTCAGAGTTTCGGCTAGCATTGCCCAGACGCTGTGAAAGCTCAGCAGTCTGTGGCTGACATGTCTGTCTCCAGCACCCCACCCGCCAACCCAGCCGCCATCTAAACAGCCACAGAGAAGCCTGTTAAAACCAAACAAAGTCTGGGTGGATGAGCATTGTTGAGTTGATTTTCTCGGTTCTGACAGCTTTCTGTCGGCTGATTGTGTGGTTGGGCTCAGATATCCCGGGTTTCCCAGTCTGAGTGGGTCTAAGATGGGAATTACATAACGACTGCGGTGGATTTGATATGTGGTGAAGTTACTGTGTGTGGGTCTTGCGGATTATTTCAACACAAGCTTCAGAGTTAGTGCTTGTTCCAATCAGTATATCACAGGGGATCTGTCTGCCTCTAGGGGCTGAGTAATAAAGTGATTTACTGGTGGATTTTCATCACCTGGCGTGTTGTTTCTGCAGCACCGCGGGCGCCAGTCAACTGGCGGCAAGGAAAGCTCCTGGGCCGCGGGGCGTTCGGGGAGGTCTACCTCTGCTATGACGCTGACACGGGCCGTGAGCTGGCCGCTAAGCAGGTGCCCTTTGACCCCGACTGTCAAGAAACCAGTAAGGTGAGGGAAATACATCACGAGCTCCAATAAAAGTTCAAATATATGTGAATTTCTCTCTGATTGAGACACTGAAAGGCTTCTCTCTGCAGGAGGTGAACGCTCTGGAGTGTGAGATTCAGCTGCTGAAGAACTTACGTCACGAGAGGATCGTTCAGTACTATGGCTGCCTTCGGGACCTGGAACAGAAGAAACTCACTATTTTTGTAGAGTTTATGCCTGGGGTGCGTATTATGTAGGGCAAGGGTTCATGGGCATCAGAATAGTTTAATATCACTTTTATTTGAATAAATGCAATGTATTTAAGTAAATCAAATTTGACCTTTTAAATAGATTAATTCATGTTTTTCAAAGAAATTTCGAAAGAAGTGAATTTAATGAGGAAATGGTTAACAGAATCTTCTAAATTACACCAAACGGTTTTATCAGACAATTTGCAATAAAACAAACTTGAAGATAGCACATATGAATAAATGAATAAAAATGTACTTCTCCTACTATTTTTCCGATTATTTTTTGTTGCTAATTTCCTTGTCATTATTTGCAAAAGTAACCATGTAGCAGAAAGTAATGCAATTAAAATAACGATTTCCAGCGACTGAGAAAAGTTTGTGACGAGCGCATCATTAAAAAAAACACATACAAGTACGAAACAAAAAAGAAACAACACCTTAAGTCTTGAAATTCTTCAAAAATGGTAAAAACGTACTTACCGCTGGGTCAGGTTTTTTTCTCTCTTTTTTCCCCCCCAAGTACAGCATCGATAAAATAACAAATAACGTCTGCAGTTGTAATTATTTTAGTTGGTTGTCTGTAAAATGGGTACACGCACATTTAAAGCCAAACAGTCAATCTAATCCTTCGCAGCCACATCTGTTAAAACCAATTCTGAAATGTCGCCAGCTGTCAACAAACAGCGGTTGATGTCAGCCGAACAGCTCTGTTTATGAGATCGTTTTCTCTCTAAATGAGCGTCTTAATGAGCTGCTGTCGCCTGTGGACTCTGTCCCCGAGCAGAGTGTTTTAATATCTCCTCCTCTGCCTTTCTGTTTTTGTGTGTGTGTGTGTGTGTGTGTGTGTGTGTGTGTGTTTTTGTTGTTTTTTTTTCTTTGTTTTTCTGAGCAGAATTCAATGTCCTATTCACATTGTCTGGAAAATTGGAAATGCGTGTATGTTTCAATGGAGTTTACTGGCAGAGACGATGGAGAAGTGAGTGACAGAGCCAAGTTTGAGAGCGACCGCTCGGCATGGCTGCACCGCTGCGCATGACCGATAAAGCTTTAGTGGCCCTCGGAGAGCCAGAGAGCTCTTGAGGTGTCTTGTTGACAGCTGAGAGTGAGGAGGCGAGGAGAAATGACATAGGAAGGTGTCCCGTCCCCCCGTCCCCCTTTGCCAGAGTCCAAAAATACGTCACAAGTGTCACTGGATTTTTGCTCCTGTGATTTCCTCAGGAGCTGAAAACAGGATATCAAAGGAGATTTAAGACAGTGAAAGAACAGATAGATTTCTTTTTGCTTCTTGTATGGTTTTTTTTTATATGAGAGGAAAGAAATATTCAAGGCTTAATCCATGTCTCATCCTTGTCTTCCTGATGGATTTAAACAAATGCTTCTCCGGTATTTACCAGGACACGGCTCCATTCATCCTTTCCTCAGTAATTTAGAGGAGAAAAAGTGTTAAATCATGATGATTCCCTCTTCAAAACATATTTCTAGTTATATGAGGAGCCGTTTCTCCCCCAAACTCTTCCAAATTAGTTTGAATTGTCTTCCACTCCAGAGCCAGACAAGAAGACAGTTACTCCTCTCTCTTCTCTGTGTGCATGAGACAGCTGAGACCCAGTGACCGCTAGTTAGCTTAGCACAAATGAATATAAGTGGATGTGAAGTGTTAGTGCACTTTAGTTAAAAGTCGTTGATGTGTCGATAGAACTTCGGTTAACTATGAAAGAAACATTTAAGATAACAAGGTAAAGTCATTTTACAATCAGAGAAATCGTTGGAATGACTACAGCACCATTTTAAAACTTGGACAAAGAAACAAAACGTGTTGACGACTTGAAGAGTGACTGCTTCTGTTAATCATGGCCGACTTTGTAAGAGAGGATGAGGATGATTGCTTTTGGACAAACCAAGATGCTGAACGATAATTATTTGATTACTTTTCACGGTGGTATGCTAACACTTCCCATCCACGACCATTCATTGCGCAAAGCTAAATAGCGGTTAGCTTCCTCTCTGTGGGTTTCAGCTCCGAACGCAGCACAGTGGAGAGAAGAGTATCCGTCTCCTTTGCTCTTTTTGCTGAGGGAATGATGGTGAAAAAGTGTATTTCTCCTAAAAACTGGTTCCTTTAAGTTAATAGTCTAAATTTCATGTAAATAACTGCACTGGATGTGTTCAGAACTGCTTTTGATTAATCACACTTGCATAGTTAACTCTGTGTGCTGCATTCAAATGCAAAACAAAAAACAAACAACCCAAAAAAACAACAACCCCTGGATAAATCCAGTTGATATGGAACTGTTATTACAAATTTCAAGATGTCACTTTCTCATTCTGTCCTTTTCATCTGTAGGGCTCAATAAAGGACCAGCTAAAAGCCTACGGGGCCCTGACAGAGAAGGTGACGAGGAGGTACACCAGACAGATCCTCCAAGGGGTTTCCTACCTGCACAGCAATATGATCGTGCACCGAGACATTAAAGGTAAATTTTGTAAAAAATAGCAAAGCAAAAAGGTCAGGATATGATTTTAATTTGATTTTCAACCAACCTACATGTGAGACAGCTGACGAGCAGTCTTTTTTTAGATTATTATTGCAGCAACGGAGAATAAAAAAAATTGATGATTTTTTTCTAGTTGACATTTGGTTAATCACCGTCTGCAGAAAAAATCCTGGGGGAAAAAAAAGTGTGCTATTTTGAACGCTTCTTTTGAAATACATTAAGTTCATACTGGGGAAATCGGACAGTCTAAAAGTGTTCAACACCGGATGGAAAGGCATTAATTTGGCTGTCTGCAACCTCTTTTTTTTTTTTTTGAGTCACTGCTTCATTTAGCCACAACCAAAAGGAGGGAAATATACTGAGCGCTGTGGAAAAAAGATAGTAGGGGTCTCACAGGACACAGGCGGGCTCTGTGAAAGTAGATGTGGGTGGGATTTTTCCACTTAGAAATACTCCTCATGTGAAATATACCGCGTACGTTCATCCCGCTACACAAGAGTTCTTCTGTGTGCAGTTTAAAAAAGAAAAAGAAGAGCTGTCAGCACGCGCAGATTCTGGAAAGAACTTTAGACTATAAATTTAGTAAACGTTCCAAAAGGGCCAAACAAAAACCTCGAATGCCGTTAAAATGATTTATGGGGGCTGAGTCTCACATCCTCGCAAGAAGTGGTGAGGCTTTTGGAAACGGGCTGAAGGAGTGAGAATTTGAGGGCTAAAGGTTAGAGTCTCTCTCTCTCTCTCTCTCTCTCTCTCTCTCTCTCTCTCTCTCTCTCTCTCTCTCTCTCTGTCTGTCCCTCTCTCGCTGCTCGCTGTGGGTGCGGAGGTGGAGTGGCTAGTGGCGTGCATTAGTCACTGATCAAACAACGCCTGGAGGAAATGGGATAGACACAGCTACATGTTGGAAAATTACAAAGGAGGAGTTGATCTTGTAGAGATGATTTTATTCCCTGATGTGTGACGCTAAAGAAAGTGAAAGTTTAAATCTAAAACCAAAGAAAGTGGTTTTGTTTTGTTGTTTTCTTTTTCTTTCAGGTAAGTGTAGAGTAAATAAAAATCCCGGTTCTGGAACAATCCCTGGAGGATATTTTGCGGTTCTCTTGAGACTGTGGTTCTGAGTTAATCTGATTTGGTTCCACCAGGTGCTAACATCCTGAGAGACTCCTCAGGGAACGTGAAACTGGGAGACTTCGGAGCCAGTAAACGGATCCAGACCATCTGTATGTCTGGAACTGGCATCAAATCTGTCACTGGCACCCCCTACTGGATGAGTCCAGAAGTTATCAACGGGGAGGGATACGGCCGTAAAGCTGATGTGTGGTGAGAAAGAGACCAGAATGACACCCGGGAGGGAGATTTTGACTGCTGCCTCGTCACAGACATGGACGGTAGCAAGTAAAGAAAGAAAGACAGACATCAAATAGAAGCAAAAATCATGTGAACATGCTCATATTGTGTCGTGAAGACAATAATACTAAAGCAGAAATATTATTCACACAAGAACAGTGTGAGTCAATGAATTAGTAGCTAATAAACCAGCCAGAGAGATTTTGATTCTTAAAAATCACTTATGAATGTGTTGGATGTCACAATCCAGAGCAAAAAAAAACCCAACAAAACCCTGATCCAATCAATCAAAGGGTCTTCGAGGACTCATCCATGGAGCCAGATGACACTCGTGTTTGTCCTTTCCAAGTAGAGGAGGAACGGCTGGACTCAAGTGTTGTTTGAGACCGTTTGTTTTTCTGCATCCACACGCTCGCCGATGGATGGCGTCAGAAGATCGTACGATTCAGAGAGCAGAAACAAAACACACACACACACAGGTCTGATGATGAGAACTCTGTTTGAACAGTTTTAGCTGGCTGACAGCCTTGTTGGTTTAGATCCTGTTCAGCACCAAGTCAGCCACTAATAAATGAGCTACGTCTTCAGTACACAAATATCTAAAATGTAGACAGTCTGATGGGGAAATTTACATCACCTGCAGACAGTGTATCATTAGTTTTAGCCTGGCAAAGAGAAGCAGGGGAAAAAAAGAACCTTTATAGCCTTTGTGCATCATTGGGTTCTGTAACAGAAACAAACAGAAGACTCATTTTCTTCTCACACGTCTTTCTACTTGCTCTTCAGGAGTGTTGCCTGCACTGTTGTGGAGATGCTGACCCAGAAACCCCCTTGGGCAGAATACGAAGCCATGGCAGCCATTTTTAAGATCGCCACCCAGCCTACAAAGCCCCTGCTTCCCGAGGGAGTATCCGACGCTTGCAGGGACTTCCTGCGACAAGTTTTTGTCGAGGAGAAGTGGCGGCCCACTGCAGATGTTCTGCTCAGCCACCCGTTCGTCCAAGGTAGCTTCTGAGGCCTGTGGAACCTCCCTCCCCAGCGTCCCCGCTCCCCTTTGCCTGTGAGGCCGCTACGGCTCCGGCGTCTCCCCCTCCTCTCCGGCCCACCCCGTCCCCAGGGCTCCCTGTCACCAGGCTCCAGGACTTCCTGCCCCGTCGTGTATCACCAGCCTCGCCAGGACCGAAGCAAACCCCGCATCCCTCACCAACTGGCTCTGATTCGTCCACGAGAGGCCCGATTGGCTCTCCAGCGTGTTCCTTCAGGAGGAGACTGACAAGAAAGCACTTGAGCTGGAGGATGCAGGAAGAAGGACCCACATTAGAGAGCAGAGACGCTCTCAGGGTCTCACTCACCTACTGCCGCAGAATCGGATCGGCCAGACATCAGATAATCTCATGATAGTACTGTACGTCGCTCAATAACCTAAGTGACATTAAGATGGTCGAATATTTTTTTATAAGAAAGACACATAAAAGTCGTGGGTTTTCTATTGTCACCTAAAAATATGTCAATGTATTTTCCATCAACGCCTTACAGTAAGACTTTGTAAGCAAGAATGTCTTCATAAAAGAAAAAAAACATCTAAGAGGGTTAACATCACCATAACACTCCGAACATTGCACTTTTGATATCATGCATCGAAACATTTCCAACATGCAGGATAAACAACTGAGGAGATATTTTTCTATTTTCAGCTTTTTTTTAATAATTTTTTTTTACACACATACACACACACACATATAAATATATATATATATATATATGTATGATTCCATAAAACGAAATGTTGTAAAAGAATCAAGCGTGTTATTTAGCGTGCAATTTTAAATGTCTGTTGAAGCAATATGGACACTCACGTTTGAGTCTGTGACATCCATTCCAACGCAGCGAGCCTTCACAAGTGGCCAAAGACAATTTGAAACGGAGGACGAACGAGTTCCAACACTCTCTTGTACCGTATTAGAGGCGTTAGATTGTCAACTCAGAGCCCTACAAGCCTTCTTTATATTATGGCAGCTTGGTGCATCGCAACCAAAAAAAAAAAAAAAAAAAATCAGATGCAATCAAACATCGCTATTAAAAAAAAAGAGAAAAAAACCATGGCGATGAATCATATTGAAGGAAGTGTCATGTTCTTTTTTATTGTTAAGAAGGAAAAAAAAAATCACAGCACTGCCTTTACTTTGCTTTCCCACTCTAGAAGTAGCTCATTCGATGACCACTTGACGGCGGCGCACCTCAATCCGCTGTAAAGGAAAACATCGCCAAAAAATAAAAAGGGTCAAAGATGGGAACAGACGCTGTCATTTGGAGGAGGAGGGATGATTGGCACTTAGAATGATCAGTGGACCCTTGTTAGTGCCTTATCTGAATATGCTTGTAAAAGCCGCTCTACCGAGAGGGAGCACACATGCACACACGCACACACACACGCACGCACGCACACACACACACACACACATGCTGAAGTACTTTTATATGGAAGAAGATTATACTGTAAATACATATTGTTCTGCACTTTTGTATGAAAAGTTTCTTTACATTATATACGGATCTATTTGACGACATAGCTGCGTTATACAGTAGATTGCACTGTGATTTGGAGCGGGGGATGTATACGGCTGTCTCTCGGAGAGCTGTTAGGCAGGAGGAAGACGTTGGTAGGCTTTTGATTGGGACAGTTTTGTCTTAATGACAGAGCCTTGAAATATGACATGTATCAAGTCATTGATCTTTTGTACATTTAACTTAATAAATCAAAGGTCTAAGGCTATTTTTTTCTGCGCTTTGTTCTGGTTGTCATCCCTTGGCTTTATTTTGAGTGCCATTTTATTAAAACTAACATCCTGTTTCTATTCTCCCATGAACTGTCACTAATGTCAGTAAACACAAACATCTCAAGGTTTGCCCCCATAAAAAAAGAACAAAATATACAGTTGGTAAGTGTTGCTGATGAACAACTACACAATGTATGGTTTTATTTTCTCGCCTTTATGTCAGTAACCAGAAAACAATTTAAATGGGCTGGGCTATAACACATAGACCAATTTTGTTTCAAATAAAAATATAAGTTAACACAACAAACAACAAGGCGGCACAGTGGTGCAGTGGTCGGCACTGTCCCCTCACAGCAAGAAGGTTCCGGGTTTGAGTCCCGGCTCCAGCACGGGATCTTTCAGTGTGGAGTCTCCATGTTCTCCCTGTTCCTGTGTGGGTTCTCTCTGGTACTCCAGCTTCCTCCCACAGTCCAAAGACATCAAGAGGGGACGAGGCTGATTGATACTCTAAATTGACCGTAGGTGTGACTGTGAGTGTGAATGGTTGTCTGTCTCTATGTGTTGGCCCTGTGATGGACTGGTGACCTGTCCAGGGTGAACCCTGCCTCTGGCCTGAAGGCTGCTGGGATAGGCTCCACCCCCCCTGTGACCCTTAACAGGAATAAGTGGAAAAAAATGGATGAATGGATGGACAACAAACAACAGTATTGTCCTCTATTGGATCCACTTGGGAATCTAAAATTAATTTTAAGCCAAAATAATACATTTGACCCAGAAGCGCTCTGATGGATATTCATTTTTTGGAAATACATTTTAACGTGTTTTTTTTTTAAATTTAAACCACGTTACAATTGAATCAGGAATAATGTTGGTGCATTTTTTAAGAACTTTAATTACATATAAGGGTAAAAGAAAACATTTATGCTCTAACTTTTCTGCCGTCAAATGTCAAAACAGGTCCGAAGATAAAATGAATACAAATTATGAAAACTGAATCTTTACGTGTGTCCTGTCAAGATTGGACTAATGTTTAACTCAATGTCTAAAGGGAAGAATAAGGGGGGGGGGGGGGGGGGGAACCTAATATGCATCATCACATATGAAGTAAAAAATGTAATAAACCGCTTCTTCAGTTTAATCAAAATAATCCATAATGGATTTCTTCTCTCTTTTTGATGAAGTGGTTTGTGGGTATTTTTTTTTTTAATAATTCGAGCAATATTTAGTGTATTTTCTAAAGGGCTGATGTGTTAAAGGTGGAAAATTATTTTGATAAAAGCAGCTGTTAGAAAACACCTTACAAAACACGGGCGTTTTGTAACAGCGTGTCTGAAAACGTGACGTCCGCCTCCAGCCCGAGAGGAGCCGCCGCTGAGTGCACAGACTCCGGACCACGCTGCTTCAAACCCGCCGGTGTCTGTGGTTTAAACGCCCAACCACTGCTTCTTCTCACCGAAGAGAGCCATGTCTACCTCTCGGACAGTTATATGTTTATTAAGAAACGATTTACGGCTCCATGACAACGAGGTAAGTCAGCCTTAAAAATCGGATGCTATCTAAAGCTACATTTAGAGCTCATGTTGAAATGAAAGTAAACTTGTTTGTTGTGTGCGGGTTATGCGTGGAAATTTTTATATTTTTTAATTTACATATTTCTCGATTTTCTCAGAATTATTCGGAAAAGTGTGGTATGTTTACATGACAAACTCAAGCTTCTCAAGCTTTGCTAGCAGCTAAGACGCACAATTTCCGGTCCAAACCTTGAAAATAAAAGCGTCTTTCGGAGTGAAATGAATTTTAGTCAATTTTTTTTTTTTTGCCTGACTTGAAAAATGTATCCACATATTTATTTACACTCAGCTTGAATCAAATCCAGATGTTAAAATAGCAATAATGTACGTGGAAAGGCATTTCTATGACTCATTTTAAAGAAAAAAAAACTTGTATTCCTAAAACTTGGATTCTGGTGTTATGGGAAATATTTTCGATGCCAGTTAGTAAACAAACTCAATTCAGGTAAGTCTGTTGTCACATACGCGTAATTAAAAGCCCGTTTTTTTAAATTGACCCATCATTAATTTTCATCTTTGGTTTATGTACTTATTGTACTCTTCGCACACAGCTGTTCCACTGGGCTCAAAGAAATGCAGAGTACATTGTCCCACTGTACTGCTTTGACCCCAGACATTATGGGGGAACTTACAACTACAACCTACCAAAGACCGGACCTTTCCGCCTGCGCTTCTTACTGGACAGCATCAGAGATCTCAGAAACACGCTGCTCAACAAGGGGAGGTACCTACATTGTCCTGATGCAGATTCGATACATCTACCTGAGACTGGGGTCCACTAGAGGAAGTAACAACCCTTCTATTAAGGGTGCAGCTTGTCTGGTGTTGTGGTCAGCTTCTCTTCCTGTGTGTGTGTTTGTGTGCATGCGTGTGTGTGTGTGACAGCAACCTGGTGGTGAGACGGGGTAAACCAGAGGAAGTCGTTGCTGACCTCATCAAGCAGCTGGGCTCCGTCAGCACTGTTGCTTTCCACGAAGAGGTCATTTCCTCTCCTAATTGTACACATTTTCTTGATATGATTACACGAGCTGATGTTAGCTTACCCGTCGTGTTCCAGGTAACCTCGGAAGAGCTGAATGTGGAAATGCGAGTGAAGGATGTCTGTGCACAGATGAAGGTCAAAGTTCACACCTGCTGGGGGTCAACGCTGTACCACAGAGATGATCTTCCCTTCCACCACATTTCCAGGTTTGATCTTTAGGCAAAAATATCCAAGTTCTGCTTGATCAATGCACGTCCTTTTTAAAATGATTTGAGCTGTTGCGTGACGGGGTTTCATGGATAACACAGTACTTTACCGATACGTGTCATTTTCCTTTGACGTACTCACCAAGTACTCATTTTCCCTTCTTCCTGTATGGCTATGAAAGAGCTGTCCATGTTTTTAGCTTGAAGCTAATGGAGACTGACTTCTGACAACAGAGACATTCCACTATCATGCTTAGGTTTCTCAATTCAGGAGTCACCCAGACAGCATACAGGAAGGAAGAAACGTCTTTGTGACGGTGAATCTCTGAAAGGCAAATGACACATTTTGAGTGATGTGTCACTTTTTAGAATTGATAAGTGGCAGTAATGATTTGTAACTTCCACTGCCAGGCTGCCTGATGTGTACACTCATTTCCGGAAGGCGGTAGAGACCCAGAGTAGGGTGAGACCCGAGTTCCTAACACCAGAGCAGCTGAAGCCTCTCCCCAAAGAGCTGCAGGAGGGAACCATTCCGACAGCTGAAGACTTGCAACAGACAGGTGAACATTCCAATGTTGCATCCACGTCATAACAACAACAAAAAAGCTGTAATTCGTAAGTAACCGATCTGAGAAATGTTAATCATGGAAATGAACCCATTTCAATTTGTTTCACCGGTTTAATAAAATGGAATTTTGTAAATGTCATAGGAAGCTGAAATTGTTTCCTTCTACTAAAAAAAAATCCACACCTTTTTTTTTCTCCAAAATTTAATAACAAAAAGAGTTGTGTGTCAGTGAGCTTTGTTTCCTTTCATATGATTCCATTTTGCACATCATGTCATGAATTCACTGAACCTGTTTTCTCGTCAGAGCCACTGGCCGACCCTCGTTCAGCCTTTCCTTGCACCGGTGGGGAAAGTCAGGCCCTGGCCAGGCTTAAACATTACTTCTGGGATACGGTGAGTACACCCCCCCACCACCACAACCACACACACACACATACACACTCAGTGCTGTTTGGCCAATTTTAAACATTATTCATACCAATTGCATATTAAAACGGAAAAAAAACCCCAGACCAAACTGATGTGTTCAAATTCAGTCAAGCACAAATAAAATGAATGGGATGCTGCGAGTCTCGTCCACTAGATGGCGGTAGTGGGCATTTGTGTGGGTCTATAAAGTGAACCGTTAAATCAGAAATGGGCTCGTTTTTAGCTGCAGTTCAATAAAACTCCCATGACTCATCACAGATATTTTCTGTAGGATGCAGTTGCAACTTACAAGGAGACTCGTAACGGTTTGCTTGGCGTGGACTACTCCACTAAATTTTCACCTTGGTGAGTGTGCTCGTAATGTTCTTTGTAAATAACGTTGCTGAATCCCCCACTAATGAGCAGCACTGGCATTTTGCAGGCTGGCGATGGGATGCATTTCACCCCGGTACATTTATCATCAGATCCAGAAGTACGAGAGAGAGCGGACAGCCAATCAGAGCACGTATTGGTGAGGCCCAACACAGATTGTTTTGGAATATGAAGACCATTTACATGCAAAGGAGAGAAAACAACAACAACAAAATGAGATATACTTCTGCAAAGGGGGTCATACTTTGGTGCTTCTTGCAGGATTTCTCAAAATCCATGAGGCTGATGTCACAAAAAGTGGTGGAAGGATAGAAGAAGAACCCAGTAAATTTTTGGTTAGATCTGTTAAACATGGTGAAAAAGTTTACTTTGAAGGTTGCTTTAGTGGAAGGATACGCTCCCCAAGTGCCCTCATGTTTGTAACAGGGGCATGTTGGTGATTGTCATGTCCCTGCACTTGACTTTGAAAAGTTTCTTAAGTTATAAATGCTGTATTTTGGAATTTAAAGAGATACGTCTGATTTTTTTTTTCTTTGTAATTCCTACCCCTATTTTCTACTCTCCGATGATGATGTTGAATTTAATGGCTTCTTTCTTGGTCTGTGCCACATCCCTCCACCAGTTTTGGTGGAACTTGATAGAAACTTTTTTGGCATAATTCTGCAGACAGACAAACAAACTGCACCAAACCAGGACCTCTTTAGTGAAGGCAATCATCTCTTCTGCCGTCTAAACAGATCAATGTCGATCTGTATTTCTCGTCTTCTTTACAGGGTTCTTTTTGAGCTCTTATGGAGGGATTACTTCAAGTTTGTGGCGGTCAAATATGGGAATAGATTGTTTCAAATCAAAGGTAAAAAAATATATATATGTAATTTTTTTTCTTCTGTTCTTATAAAATCAATTCAAAGCTAATAAGTTGATTTCGCCTCAGGACTCCAAGATAAATCAGTGCCATGGAAAAAGGACATGAAGCTTTTCAATGCATGGAAAGGTTTGCACCTCTTTTATTCCTCTAAATATCCCCAAGCATTCATCTATCTGTGTCTTATACATAAAGGTATATGTATACGTGTGTGTGTGTGTGTGTTAAACTGAGTGTATCATTCATTGGTGGTCACAGAGGGACGTACTGGAGTACCCTTTGTGGATGCCAACATGAGGGAGTTGGCCATGACAGGCTTCATGTCCAACAGGGGACGCCAAAATGTTGCCAGCTTCCTGACGAAAGACTTGGGCCTGGACTGGAGGATGGGAGCCGAGTGGTTCGAGTACCTCCTGGTAAGCTGAGTATTTGAGATTTGGAAATTCAGCCATCCATGACTGGAATGTGACTGGCATGGCAGGATACCGATAACCACATGTCCTAAGCTTCAAACTTTAGCCCCTCCTCCTGCATAGACGATAATGTCGGACTCTATTCTCCTCCAAAGGTTGATCATGATGTCTGCAGTAACTATGGCAACTGGCTATACAGTGCCGGGATTGGAAATGATCCCAGAGAGAACAGGAAGTTCAACATGATCAAGCAAGGCTTGGACTACGATAACCATGTATGTTCGTCAATTTGTAACTCAGCGTTGTGTTACGCTACAACTCAGCTCCATTCGTTAGCGTCTTCCTTCATAGCTCAACGGCCTCTCTGTCTGCCGCAGGGTGACTACGTGAGGCAGTGGGTTCCTGAGCTGCAGGAAATCAGGGGATCTGATGTGCACACACCCTGGACCCTCAGCACTGCTGCGCTGTCACATGCTCATGTGTCCCTCGGTGAGACGTACCCCTCCCCTATCGTCATGGCGCCTGAATGGAGCAGACATGTTCACAAGAAACCGGTGGGTGTTTGCAGAAAAGGGAAGTGGATTGTGTGAATATCCTGCTGTTAACTGATTTATCAGATGACTTGAATGTTTTTGTTTTGTTGTTTGTTTCTTTCTCTTTTTGACAGAGTGGCACCGGACCTTCACAAAGAGGGAAAAAAGGCCCTTCTCACACTCCCAAACAGCATCGGGACAGAGGCATCGATTTCTATTTCTCCAAAAGCAAAAACCTGTAAAAATGAGCTCAAAACAAACACATGGAAGATGCGTGAAGATGGTGGCCCTGCTGATACAAACCCGGAAGTTTTCTGTTAAATCTCATTCACGCTGATGTCTCAATTCAGGGAAAGCTGCCTTATTTCTGCACTGATGACAGGAATTCAGGAACGAACTATTTCAAGTGACATCATAAGAACAGCTTCTGCAAACCGTGATTTAAAGGAACTCCACTGGAAACATAAACTCCATTGTTGGATAACGCTTTCGACAAGAGACATGAAAATTTTGGGGGGGGGGGGGGGGGGATTTCCTTATTTTTCATCCTCCCCAGAGCCAGAGAGGAAGATAAATACCAATATCTTCTTTTTTTATGTACTTTCAGAGATGAGACCCAGAGGGACCAGCAGACTATTAGCTTGGTGCAATGAATGGTAGTGGACAGCACAGAGGAGAGAAGAGTGTCTTCTTGTCTGACGCATTCCTGTAACTCGGCAACCCAAAGTCTCCCGTCGGTCTTCAGTTGTAACATCACTTCCTGACTCGTCAAACTATCCCCCTCTGTATGAAAGGATTTATCATGTTTCTCATCTCATTGTACCATTGTTGTGAGGGTTTTCCTTTAATTAGTCTCTCTGCGCCACAGAAAATAGCAGATAAAGTGTAGCTCATAGACATCCGGCCATGTTTCTTTTATGCCGCTGTCACATGTTGTGGTGTCTTAACACAGTGGATCAGTAATAATGATCTCAGCGATGATGTGTTTCTGTATTTTAAATGTCTCTTTTTTTTCCGTTGAAAGTAGTTTTTGGATTCTCGCTTTTTTTTTTTGAGGGGTCGGCTTGTTAACCCTTTGCACAATAAAACTGAAATATGGATGAATGCCTGCTCAGTGTTTTATTTGCGTAATGCAGTACATACCTCAACATAAATAAAAAGTAGCAGAGCTCGTCTCATTCTACGCTTATTAACCAAAGAATCATTTAACCGTTCTTTTGGTCATTTACAACAACATCGAGAACTAAGGGTAGGCCGTGGACGTGTTTCTGGGAAGCTGTGACGTTGTCTAGTGAGGCCCCGCCCACAACCGACAGCGAAATCAGATCGCATCACTTCCTTGTTTTTTTTAGTCAGGTAGATTAGAAACCCCTGAATGGACGCAAATATAGTCACGTCCTGTTAACGAATTCAGTATTTTTGTACTCTTAAGTTTTGTTTCTAAGAGGTTCCTTCGGAACATGGCTTGCGCCGACCCGGACGTGGACTTGCTGGTGACCCCACTGTTTGCGCTCAACATGAGGGTGAGGAATCGGCTGGGGCTTTACCTGAACCCCCGGAACGCGGTGGCAGCCGACTGGATGGATGTGGCCGAGGCCATGGGCTTCTCTTACCTGGAGATTCAGAACTACGAAGCTACCCAAAACCCCACGCTGAGTGTCCTGAAGGACTGGCAGGCTTCGTGCAGGGATGCGACTGTGGGGAAGCTGTTGTCCATCTTGGAGGAGGTGGAGAGGAAAGACGTGGTGGAGGATATTCGCCCTATGATATGTTGGTTGGAGTTGTTTACAAATATTCTACAAAATTCGATGTGCAACAGTCCGGAGAGTGAGCTTCTTATGGGCTTTCACCGCGTCCCAAACTCTCAGGAAGTTGAAGAATTCTCCTCAATACTGCACACAAAAACGTGATATATTTGTTAAAATGGCGTTAAATTAAAGTGAACGGTAAAATCGACGGAAACAGGTAGCGGCAATTCTTCGATTTTTTTTTCAATGCTGATATGCCAAAACCAAGTTTTTTTTTCTTATTGCGGTCTCTCAAGATGACGTCTTCATAACTATATAGTTATAGTCTTGATAATATATATTATCAAGAAAATCATTACTTTGCCCGGACTTGTTTATTTAAAATGACAGGCACGCTGATCACCTCTTTACTAACGTATTGTATCACGGTATCGTGATATATTGCGATATTATATATAATTCAGGAAAATAAATAAAATAGAGCGGAGGATTCAAGCTGCTGTTCGTATGAACTCCACATCAGGTGTCAAACTTCTGCTTTAAATTTTCCATGGGGTTTTAAGTTTTGCCGCCATGTTGTATTCTGACTGGCCACTTCCTTCAGCAGGAAATGCAAGGCACTGTTGTGGCTGTACTGCGAAGGTTGCATCGTATTTACAATCTGTCTAAAACATGAAATATTACTCAGAGAAAAAAAGATTAAGAGCTGCGATATCTGCATTGTATCAGGATAAAAGTATCACAATGTATTGCCATATCGATATTTCTTCTCACCCCCCAAAAACCAATATCGCAATATTTATATTGCATAAGTTATTGTCCAGGTTCTAAGTACGAGAAATTGATAGTCGCTGGAAAAAAACTCATTGAAGATGAAATTGTCACATTTAGGAGTACATCCGTCGTTGTCGGAGCGCACATCAATCAAGATTTAACACAGCCAGAGATTAAATTTGAGGTCTGAAATGTTAATTTAGATATAATGATGTAATTATGTAACTTGTGTATAGACAGATATACCAACAGACTTCAAATGTCCAGCACATATTCAGAAACCCTCAGAATGTTCTAATGCGTGTGTATCTTTGTGTGTGTCTTGTAAACAGATGAAGATATCAGGAAGTATAATGAGAAGCTGAAGAAGCAGGCCGAGGCCCCCCTTCAAGTCCCCGAGGTTGACAGCTGCGTCCCCCGCACCCCGGAGAGGTTTGGAATCACCCTGGACGATGATCCCGAAGGTTGTTACACATCACCCATTCATGCATTTATCGTTGTTGTTCTGGCTTTTTTTTTTAAAAAATGTTTTATGTAGTATTTTGTGGTGGACAGAAGCATGTTAGCCAAGATGACATCCATCTTAAACAACACCTCCCACCCCCTGCACTATACTGTGGAGACCCTGAGCAGCTCCTTCAGCTCCAGACTGCTGCACCCTCAGTGCCAGAAGCGGCGCAGGTCATTCCTGCCTGCAGCCGTCAGCCTGTACAACTGCAATGTGCAATGATTGGTGCAGTAAAATATTCCCATTTTTCATGCTTGATGTAAATATTTTTTCTGTAAAAAAAAAAAAGAAAAAAAGTTAATATTTATTTATTCCAGTTTTTGTTTGTGTCTTATTTCATAAATATTTCTCTTTCTCCTAACTGCTGTAACTGCCTAAATTTCCCCTGTGTGGGGTTAATAAAGTATTATTATTATTATTCTTTATAATGAAGGACACGAAATACAGGCTATATTTCAATCTTATAAGTAAATACAATCGTGTCTGTCCAACATAAACAGACAGAAAAGGGGCTTTAATCCCACCTCAGGCAGGAGTTAGTGTGACTTAGTAATGCTGTTGTAAAAACCCATGTGAGGTGAAAATTTTGTTTGCTGAGGTATCAGACAGGAAAGGCTTCATCAGACAAGCGCTTCCCTGTTCCACTACCCTGTTCAGCCTTGTGGTTTCCTTGTTTTATTTCTGTAGAATTCACCTTGTTTGTCTCATCCAGGTTCGCCTGAGTTGTTCGACGCCTTCATCTGCTACTGCCAGAGTGACATCCAGTTTGTCCATGAGATGATCCGAGAGTTGGAACAGACGGAGTACAAGCTGAAACTGTGTGTGTTTGACCGAAATGTTCTCCCAGGCTCATGCGTTTGGACCATCACGAGTGAACTCATCGAGAAGAGGTGGGATACCAACACGTGATGTTACTGTTTGTTTGTTTTTTTAATTTGACCTTGAACACACATTATCCAGTTCTGATGCTCGGACTCAAACTTGGCTAAATGATTTAATTGCTAAAGTCAACAGATCGCGTTCTATCATCTCTGGCTATTTGGGTCTAAATGAATTATCAATAGAAACATGAAGGTTGGAGCTCTATTAGCTCAGTGTGAATACAAGTTGTCACCGCTAGCAAAACCTCACATTTCTGATAACAGCAGGTGTTTCACAATCGCCAAACAAACGGCTCCTCACCGTGTAGGTTCACCTGCTGCCTTCAGACAGAGCTCTTGAAGTTGTGTTGTTGTCCACAGTGAAGGCTTGGCATTCAAGTGGTAACCAGATGAGAACACTGCTTTGACCCTTTGCTAACGCTATATTAGCTAACTTGATTATCGCTGAGGGCTGCACGGTGGTGCAGTGGTCAGCACTGTTGCACCCGGCTTGGGCACTGAATCTTTCTGTGTGAGTCTCCATGTTCTCCCTGTTCCTGTGTGGGTTCTCTCTGGTACTCCAGCTTCCTCCCACAGTCCAAAGACATCAAGAGGGGACGAGGCTGATTGATACTCTAAATTGACCGTAGGTGTGACTGTGAGTGTGAATGGTTGTCTGTCTCTATGTGTTGGCCCTGTGATGGACTGGTGACCTGTTCAGGGTGAACCCCGCCTCTCGCCCGTTGATGCTGGGATAGGTTCCAGCCCCCCCCGCGACCCTTAATTGGAATAAGCTGAAGACGATGGATGGATGGTTAACGTTATTGTCACTGTGGAGAAGCATGGGGGTGAACAAGCTTTTCACATAACTGAAGCGAACGAGAAGGCAAAAACGCCACTAAACCGTTGTGATATTTACATGTTCACCAGACAAGTCATCACGTGACAATGATAAAACCCTAAATGTCAACTTAAAACTTGTCCATGCGCTCCATTATTTCTAAAAATATCAGTAAATACATCACATGGGGTGGACTTGAAGCTTTTCATAAAACAAGATTTATCAAGTGGTGAATAGAGGGGGCTTTCAAATGGTCTCCTCTCGTAATCACTGTATACACAACCGAGTCTGAAGGCACTGATCCTCAACGGGAACCAGCTGCACAAACTGCTTAGTCATACTGTTAGCAGGACAAGTTAGCATGGTGCCTGAAGTGTCCCCAAAATCATCATCCCAGAATGCACCCCACCAGCTTTGATGCTGTGGCTAAACACGAGATACATGATTTGACTGTCTTCAGTTGTAGCTGGCACTGGGACAATCCAATTCCCGTCCATATTCATACTCTTTTGTTTAAAGGCGTGTAGCAACCAGAGACCAACCTGTAAAAGTGCATTAGCGCCACCATGCTGCAGCATTAACCAAAGCTATTTCTAATTTAAGCTAACTGCAATTGGTAACATTATGCTATGCTCAAAATGCACCATAGATGCATGACTTAAATGACATCTCAACTAGCTTTGCATTTTCCCTTGAAGTTATATGTAGTCTTGTATTGCCACATGCTCGCAAATGACTTTTGAGACATATAAATGCGACAAATTTTACAAGTGTTCCTCCCACTTATCCTCTTAAGGGTCGTGGGGGGTGGCTGGGGCCTCCTCCAGCAGCTTTCAGGCGAGAGATGGGTTCGCCCTGGACAGGTCACCAGTCCATCTCAGGGCCAACACATAGAGACAGACAACCATTCACACTCACAGCCACACCTACAGTCAATTTAGAGTATCAATCAGCCTCGTCCCCTCTTGATGTCTTTGGACTGTGGAGGAAGCTGGAGTACCAGAGAGAACCCACACAGGAACAGGGAGAACATGGAGACTCCACACAGAAAGATTCAGTGCCCGAGCCAGGACTCGAACCGGGAACCTTCTTGGTGTGAGGTGACAGTGCTGACCGCACCACCGTGCCGCCCCCCTGTTCTATTCATTTAGATCAAAATCTTAAACTTCAATTTTAAGTCATTTTTTTCTTAAGTGTTTAACCCTTAAAACTCAGCACATGTGACCGTCTGTACAGGTGTAAAAGGATGGTGGTGGTGATTTCTGATGAATACCTCGATAGCGACGCTTGTGACTTTCAGACCAAGTTTGCTCTCAGCCTTTGTCCTGGTATGTTGCATGCTCACCTACTCCGAAAATGTCCTTTTTTTCTGGAGTTACTGTATGTTTGTGCCAAACTAACATTTGATTGTTTTTGCCTTTTACAGGAGCTCGAAATAAACGGCTTATCCCAGTTGTTTACAAGTCAATGAAAAAACCCTTCCCCAGCATCCTACGCTTCCTGACCATATGTGACTACACCAGGCCATGCACACAGACCTGGTTCTGGGTTCGGCTGGCCAAAGCTCTGTCCCTGCCTTAATCATGGACCATCGAGTTAATTGTGTCTTAACGGAGCCTTTTCGTTCCCTCAAATGGATTATAAGACCATGTTGCTATTAATTGCAATCCACATCCTACTGAATCCTGAATGCTATAGGCATTTTCTATAGCAATATGTGATGAATGCCAGTCAAATGTTTATCAATGCCTTGATTTTTATCAACATCCTCCCCTGCTGCCTCTTAAGTTTCTCCCCAGACAAACTGCTGACTAGAATTAACTTAACTCTTGGTAGCATTGTGGCTTTGAGTCTTCCTCTTCCTGTTTCCTTTGGTCATCTTGAAGACCTTATATGGGAGGATCCTCCTTTCACTCGGCTTTACCTCTAACTAGGAGTGAAAAGCTGATCAGTCAGTTTTTCTATAATATAATGGTCTTTTTTGGGGGGGGGGGGGGGGCAGTTTCATGCAATATATGACATCCAGCAGTGAAATGTTTCCAAATAATGAGTCAGGTTTATAGGCGGCTCAACAGTGCTTTTATACCTATAGATTCTAAATGATGGAACACAATTTTGGACAGCTGCGACTCTGAGAGTCCATCTGAATGTTCTGTATGAGGTATTCATGACCTTGTAAGTAGAAGTTTGCTCAAAGGTTCTTTGCTCGGTTTGTCATGTAGTAAACGTGATTTCCTTTTATTTGTGTTAATCAATGCAGAAAAGCAGGAAGTGGTTCACCCCGGGTCGATCTTTCAAAAAAAACAAAAAACCTTTATTTAATGTCTGAATTAAAATTATTATTCCGTTTTTTTCAGTGATGTTTTAAACCGTCATGTTGTTCTTTGGGTCAGTTTGACCCCTTTCCAAAAGCTACACAGAATTTAGTAAAGATAACACTGCAATGGCCTCATGGATGTAGGTATTTGGGGTAGCAGGTACGATGTAAGTGTGTGTGTGTGTGTGTGTGTGTGTGTGTGTGTGTGTGTGTGTGTGTGTGTGTGTGTGTGGGCCGCTTCCTCTTCAGATTAAAGTTCTAAATGAGATTTAAGGTTAAGAGGAAGTGATATCATGTTTCTGGTAATTTTCTATATGTGGTTTTGCTGACTGCTGAGCTAACACCTGCCTTTCTGACTCCCTCTGGCACAGTGACGTCTGAAGATTTCATTTTATATTTTGTATGGTCTTTTTAATAGATATAAATATATTTTACCTGACATCAAGCAGACCATAATTTTGCACCAGTCCGACTTAAACAAAGAAAAATTACACAGTTTTATTTTATTTGTAAGTCTTGTAATTAAAGCACAATTTCCTCCACAACGTGTCGTGATTGTGCAAGTGGTTATTTCAACACCAGCGGTGTCGCTACAGAATGCTGTAAAAATAACTAAAGGAAAGTGAAGTACATTTTTGCAGTTAACCTAACAACAGCCAATCACAGAGCAGGGTAAGAGATATCGGCCAATCACAGGAAGGAATACGCCCATTTTCACACCATCAGACTCATTTTTATGTGCCCTGAATTTCGCCTGTCAGGTTGCATTTGCATGAATCAAACCACTCATCTTGCGCTGCCATTCACTTAATACTTGATCATGAGTATTTATTCGTTTATAAATAGAGAATTTTTGCCAAATAAATACCACATGACTGAAAAATAATGCCTCAAAGTCTTAATGAAGAGTAAAAAAAAATAACAAAGACAACCAACCGCCATCAAAAGTGTGGCGGAATCCGAACTTCCCTCACTTATTTGCGTATTTGTTTTTCATGATTGGAACAGTAGTTTTAGCCGTTTGTTTAAAATTAAAAAAAAAAATACTCGGAAACGCGCTTTAATCTTATTTGTCACCATTTTACATTCCGAGATTCCCTTTCCCCACGTAATAAACGCCAACCCAACTGAAAACATTCAAATTCTTATCGCCGACGGCGCACGCGAACGTCCCACACTCAACATGTCCGCCAGGAAGGTCCACATTTGTTCAGGAGGAATGCGGTAGGCGGGGCTGCGAGGCCAGTGTCAAACTTTGGGAATGACAGGAGTGCTGCAGGATTCGCAAAGGAGGGGAAGAGTCGTCCTGGTTAGTGCTGCTTGGATCACTTGGACTTCTTTTTACGCACAGTCTTTGGATTCACCACTTTTATAAGAGATAGCACGGCCGCGACACATCACCCCAGCCATGTCGGAGGACCCGAGCTCCCAACCCTGGTCCATCAACAAAGATGATTATGAGCTACACGAGGTGATTGGTATGTGATAGCTTGCTAGCTTGTGTTAACCGTCAGTCTGAATCAATGTCATGCTCAACTTCGAAGGGGCGGATACTATCGCTAACACCAAAACTAATGTCTTTGAAGTGTTTTAGTAAACGAGGAGAATTCATCTCCTTTTCCTTTGGATAGGTGTCGCTTGTGTAAACCAGGCAGTCCCGGCCGGGCGGTGTTGTGAATTTGAGTCAGTGAAATGTGTTCAGTTAGAGCGGATACCCCACCCAGTTAGGCTGTGCTGGTGTAACAAACGAGTGTCTTAGCGTTACAAACGAGTTTGGCTAATTTTTCTGGAAAATAAGGTCTTTTATTTAGCATTCAGCTAGTAACACTTCATTCAAAAAAAAATTCAATAAGAAAGAAAATTGCTACATATCTATTCATTGAAGAATAATGCAGAAGGGGTTGGATTTATTAAGTCTCGACTTATTCCCACTCCATTTCAGACGTGTAAATTCAGTGTTTGATAATTGACTACGCATTTTTCTTCATCATTTTTTTTCGGTTGTTTTTATTTTTTTCTATTGAGTTTAACTCACTCAAAATAAAAAAAAATCAATCGTTTGCACAAACTCTGGCTAAAAGCTATAAATGTTGCAATATTGATATTAATGTAACTTAAAATGTCAGTGTTTATAATTCAGAGCGCAGTATTTTGCTTTAAGGGAAAGAGACTGCAATGCTCACGCTAAAGTGAAACGTCAGCCTCATAACTTCAAGACAGAGCAATTCATATGTATATGAGATGTGTTCACGCCCATTTCTTATTAAACTGATGTACAAACTGTCTCAAAAGCTCCTTTTCCTGAGTTCAGTCAGATATGCTATCTGAATTTTTCATTTTGCATGATAAAATGGCCTGGCATTTACATGTATTACCCTTTTTTGATGCATTGGTCTGTTAGTTGGTATCATGGGCCAGCTTTGTTCTAGAAAACAATGCACTTCATTCGTGATACTTTCCCAAATGTTTACCAGTTTATACCTTGGTTCTGTACAAATATTGTCTATTGGTTACTTCAACTGGAAAAATATCGGCATGTCAGATAATCCAGTATCCCTCTGAAGTCTTCCGTGAATGCACAGGCTTTTTGGGGACATTGATTGGTAATATATGACTTCGAATAACTCAAGACAACTGGAAAAGTCACTTCATGATTTGCCGTTCATATTTTCGCTTACTAATAATCTCTCTAGTTATGTAAGACTAATGTTCTGTCTCCACTGCAGTAGAACAACACCTCTCCTCTCAGAGTCTTCTCTGGCTCTTGGAATGACAGATTTTTACTTGTCCCAACCCTCCCAAATAGCTTCCCCAGCTTTGGATGAGTGCATAAAGCATAATAGGGGTGTAACATATATGTATATTTATTTAAAAAAAAAATCCATTTAAGTTCATCTGGTTGACTTTGCCAAAGCAGTGCATGCTTCCTCTACAGGGAATATGTGTGTTTACTGAGGACTCATCCTGCTATGCTTTCACTAAGCTTATGTCTATATATATTTATATATTTTTTTCCTTTTTTTTTAAAGAGCGGAATTTAACTTCAATTTCTTTGGAAAGTCAAACACTAGATAATTCCCCTTTGCAATTAAATGCACAGCTTTGAATCCATGCATGTGTGGAAAGCAGCTGTGTGTGCAAAATATCAACGTGGAGATGAATGGTACGGCTCCTTAAATGTGAATTGTTCGTGAGATTGTGTCCTTAGACTAGATGTGAATACAACTCCTCCTGTTTGGCGTCTGCTTCTGTTTATACTGATCTGTGCCAACTGTCCCGTGGAGCGCTCGCTCTCTCTCTCTCTCTCCTTCTCTCGCTCTCCTTCTCTCTCTCTCTCTCTCTCCTTCTCTCTCTCGCTCTCCTTCTCTCGCTCTCTCTCCTCTCTCTTGCTCTCCTTCTCTCTCTCGCTCTCTCTCACTCGTTGCTCCTATTATTGATATACCTTTTTCTTAAAAAGTTGCATGCAAGGTGCAGCAATGTCCTCTCTCTTTCAGACCTTTTACTATCAGCGGTTGTTTGAATTGGCGTAAAGTACTGTTCCTTTAATTTTTTTTCTTTTTTCCAGTATCACGATGAGGTCATATGAGGGAATGAAGACTAACTCAATTGGGAGTCACACCTCCATTTTTCCTCTAGTTACCATCTTTGTCATTTGCCCCTCAAGGCTTTCATTTGACATACTGCCAGTCCTCAAGGACAGTGAATTCAACGTACACTGGAAACATATGTGCGGAAGAAGAATTCCTCGGTATAACGTGGACAGAAACCGTTATTTTGTAGCTCCTGTTTATGTGACGTCTCCTCAAGGTTGCACAATCAGCTTCAGTTGGAATGTTTGCGACTTGATTATCTCAACTCGCCAACTGATGCACGTTAAACTCGGTGTGTGTGTGTGTGTGTGTGTGTGTGTGTGTGTGTGTGTGTGTGTGTGTGCGCGCGCGTGTGTGTGGATTGCTTGTAAAATCTGGGGTCTCTGAGCCGTATGAAATGACATCTTTGGTAAACCCCCCAACCCAAGAAAAAGCCAAAAAGCATTTTTTTTTTTGTAATTTGAATTCTATTGTGGTGTTAGTTGGATAGAATTTGAGATGAAACAATGGCTCTACATCAAAATGCAGAGTAGTCCTAGCTTCTAGCCTCGTTAGCATGCATATATATGCATATTTATACAGTAAAGAAGCTGTTAAGATGGCGAGGGATCTGTTTCTAAAAGCTGTTTTAACAAAATATCCATAGTTGATGGCAGTGTAACCATGTCGCCAATAGTATTCGAGCCTTTGAACTCATGGCTCCAAAACCACCGAATTCTCTTCTTTTGTGTTACGGTCTGCAGTCTCTGTAGAAAAATATGTAAAACAACCCAAGACTCACCTGTTAAAGCTGGCTTTTACTTTTACCTGTAGATGCCTCGGTCCTCTGCCTGTTTCTTTTGGGGATCCTGTTTTGCCTGTGTTCTTATTTTCTGTCTTTTTGTGGCAGTTTTATTGTTCTTGTTGCCTTTTCAGTCGTGCTTATATGTTTTTATGATCTTTTATGCTGTGTTCTTTTGCAGCACTTCATAAAATTATTATTGTATTATTGGAATAATGATCTGTTGTCCCACCCAGACTGAGACGACGATCGGGATTCTGTCATCCTGACTCATTTCCGAATCCTCGACTGTAAACTCAGCGCTGCACGTCAACTTTGATGTGTGAGGAGGTACAAGAGGAGTCTTGAGTGCTGCTGCTTGTGTTAGAAAGCGAATGTAAACAGATATTTAATGGGATATCTTTTGTTACTTTGAGTACAGAGCTGATTACGTCGATACTGCTGCAGGTGAGAAGCTGTGAGCAGCTAAGCCTGGGGCCTGCGTACCCAGTCTACCCAGCAGAGCTATTGTTTTGGTTTCTTCCCTAGGGAAAGAGGACATGTTATTACATAGTTCACACACACACACCCCCCTGAACTCACCTCATTGTGCATTGGATCATATCATACCATTACCGAGCCAATATGGGAAGCATGTCCAGCTTCAAACTCTCATTGGATCATTTGTGTTGGCTAAACTGGATAGGAAACTTTCTGCCCTCTCTGTTTATGTCCAGCGGCGACCATTTTTCTCCCTGTTGAAAGACAAACTGCTGCTCTACAGCTGCTCTTAGGTCATGAAGGAAGACGTTGACACAGCCCTCAAATAGTGTCCCGCTCTCATTAAGGAACTAATTCAAGGCTGAGCTAATCTGATCAAACATGATTGCATACGCCCTCTGTGTCATCGGCAATAAATGAACTTAACGCAACCTTTTGAGTAACGCCTTCCCCTTTAGATGTCTCGCGTGCTAGCGTCATAACGTGACATATTGTATTCACCAAGGAGGTTACTGTCGTTTGTCTTTTTAAGAGGATAGCTACAAGGAAAAGGGTGGATTTTGATGAAATTTGGTCATTTAGGTGGAGGAACACTACAGATCTGATGATGTCAGACAGCCTCGATTAAGTCACGCGGTTTTTGAGCGCCCCCCAATTCGGAGTGTGAGGCTCATGTGGACCCCTTAAGGAAACCTGACCGTTTATGTAGACTTCATAGAGATGCACAGGAACGCAAACATGCTCGAGTCAGATGGAGGGCTGAAGACTTTGGACAAAATATCTCCTTTTTGTTTTTTTGTGTTTTACTGATATTGCAATTCCAGTATGAGTCACAGTCATCAATTGTGTGTAAGTCATATTTTTACCAACAAACATGATGACGGTGCATTTTTAGCAGCATTTTAGTATTTTAGCAGGGACCTGTACTGCCGACTCACTGGTTGGAGAGTATGGAGGCTTAAATCGTCCGGTCCATGACATCACATTTGTGTGATAATAACCATCAGGTTAAGCATATCTAGCTCATCTTGTTTTGAGGAAACATGCTTACAGAAAACAGTGGCTTCTTTTCCAAAGATCATGATTGTTTTGTCAATGCATCCTTCGCTGAAATGAAGTTTTTGTCACGCTGTCTGCAACAGGGACGCAGCTCTTTGAATTCAGCGATACAACAGATTGCGGCACATTTTAATTAAATGAGAAGAAGGATTATGAATTTTAACATGACAGATATGAAACCTTGGCTTCCAGATCCAACATCAGAGGATAAATGTGGGTCCTTGGTGATTGTTAAATCCACATTAATTTAGAATATTTCTAGAAAACACTTGAGAAAGTGAGAGAGAGAAAAAAGAACATTGACAGGTAATGGAAACAAAATGTGAACGGACATACAAAAGCAAAAACAAAAGCAAAAACAAAAACAACTCAAAACGCACAAAACTTGGAATCGCTCCTCCGGGTCAACATGCCACACTTGCAGTTCGCAGCTGCTGGGTCATCTTCATTTAATTTTGCCTAATGTGGTAACTCAATTTATAGATTTGATTTAGCCTTCCACTTTCAAAACAAGCTAAATGTAGTTTTTATGCGCAGCTGGAAATAGAAAAGAGAGACAAGAATGTAGTTTATGGATGTTTTTTTCTTCATATTTGAAAATACCTTCCTTTTCCTCTAACCATAATCAGTTTATGCATTACATATAATTTATAAAAGAAACAACACTAACTGCTGTCCCAGAAGATTGAAGGACTGAGCGTCTCAAAGCGAAATAATCAAGCGGATCAGGAAGTTCCGTTAGAAAAAGAGAGAGATATTAATTTGCTTCAGTGCACCTCAAAGCTGTGGCACCGCTTGTGAATATGACTTCATACTTCTTCTTCTTCTTTGAATATCTACAATAAAATGTCTGATGGCATGCAGATAGTGGCACAACAAAGACAGACTAATTGCATTTAAAACTTTTTTTTTTTAATGTCTGCACAATAACGCCTTTTGTGCTCTGACTCGTTTCTATTTTGTTGAGCCAGTCATCGTCGTCGTGGGCGGGGCTAAGCTAGGATGTGGCGATGGTGCCCTTGGGGTAGGAAACCATGTTCTGTTTAAGGAAATGTTTATATACTCCTTCCGGGTGTATATCTTTTCAGCTGTTTACAGAAATCACTGATCAGGCTTCCTTTTTTTTTTTGATCCAGGTATTTGTCAAAAGATTTTCAGTGTGTAGGTTGTTTCTCCCTCACTAGCTTGGAGTTCCGTTTGATGAGCTAGCGAGAGGGACTTTTTATGTCAGTGTTTGAATGCATCATCGGGGGAGGGGGCAAAGCTGGTACATGCCAGTCAATTTAATCACAGCAGCTTATAGTTTCTAGTGTTTGTGTAGTCAGCTACGCTACATAGCTAGCATAACTTAGAACCGATCTTCGCCCATAATATCAATACTCTGCACATATTTATCAGAACCACTGCTTGTTTTTTGTCTATGCATTCTGCAATAGAATGTTGAGGCAATGAATATCAACAATCTACGTTGCAAATTGCCCCTTTTTAGTGGGTAGTTTGCTACTCGCTAGCTAGCTTTGAGTTTTGTTATCGTTTCACCTAGCTAGGGGGTCTTTGAAAAGGCAGAATGCTAAAATCAGAAGGGGAAGCTTAAACTTGCGGCGCTCTCCCTGTTGTGCTTCTACAGAAGTGATGATGTGTTGCGTATATTATTTCTTTATAAGATGATCATTTGTTTTGCCATCTGATTCTATCACCCCATGATGAGGTTTTCATATTGCTTCCCTAATTAGCTGATATGCAGCTCTCGTTAGATCCTCAATGCCTAATGAAGTATTGAATGATCTTGTAACTGGAGAGGCACACATCCTTGGCTAAGCCTGGAAGTGACATATCAAAGAGCATCAGGTTTGTATTAACGCTAACCGGGCCTCAACATGTTTAAATAACTCAGAGAGCCTTGCTGACCCTTGACCCTGCTCGCTACAGATCTCTATGATCTCCTCTTGTTTTTTCACCATCTTTCCAACTTTCCAACTCGTCCAGCCACCCATGACGACTGGCTGTTTGTTTGTGTGGAGGAATTTACGCTCCACCATGTGCACGGTAACTGGCTCCCTGTGGCCATCACTGGCCCACCTCCAGAGATTTGTACGGATGTAGTAGTACTAGTGGTGGTGTTGTATTTTGAGCAAGGGAGGAGTGGTCCGTGATTATTTGTAAACTGGAAAGTTGGATCAGATATTGTAAAAGATTACCACCTACTACAAAAATAAAAAGACTTTCAGACGTATGTAAATCATGATGAAAGTGACCCTTTGCTACAGGAAATTACTAGGAAATTACAATTTTATTGGATTATCATGAGAGCCAGCATTTATGCTTATTCTCAGAGATATTTTATGCTCTATCATTCTCTTTCTCTCATATAGCCCGAAGTCATAATTATCTAGAATGAAAACAATTAAAGTTAAAAACCGGTCACGTCTACAGGGACAGATTTTCCATTTAATTAAAGATCAAGGAGCTGTTTTTTTTTTTTTTTTCAAATTTCTTTTAATATAGCGCCACTATTTTTTTAACCTCCATACACTGCAGGCTCAATGAAAAGTCCAAACAATGAGGACTTTGTTAATATTTGGGCAGAGCTAAGGGTAAAGGAGGTTAGGAAAAGCTTACTGGAGGGTGGACGAACTCACCACTGGTTCTTGCCAGAGGAGAAAGTACTCCTAGTTTTGCAAGATCATTTGGAAACAGCCATGTGAGTATTGAAATAAGAGCACTGAGGAGGCAGTGAAATGACCTCACACAATGAAGGAACAGCAGGCACATCTCCCCTCTGGAGGCTTCAACTCAGACTACCACACATTTTCCAAAGAGAAAGACACTGTTGCAGGGTATCGGCTTCAAGTCGTAATTTGTGCGTTTTTTTGATAGCATCAAGCACAAAATTTGCTGTTGGGTCCCAGAACGTATGTAGAGTCCTCTCAAAGCCCCCCATCCCAAATAAACCAGGTTTTTTTTGTCCACCTGTGAAGACCTGCCCCCGTTCTTAGCCAATCAGACGCAACGAAAGGCCGCAGGTGGGTCTTCTGGGGTCTTTGAAAGGATCTTGCCCCGCAACCATTGGAGCAGCAGCGGATGCAGTACATCCGCTGAAGCTAGCTTTAACATTAGCACTTCTGGCTTAGCCACTGGTGCTACTAGTGCCATCTGGGGAGGTAGAGGAACCACAGGACAAGACCTCGAGAGAGGTCCCTGATTTGATGCTGGCCCTAATCAGATTGGCCTCATCAGGAAGGATTTGGGAAAGCTGATTCATAATTGATGAAGAGATAGTTAAGCCATACTAAAGAGGAACTCTGTTTAACCCTCCTGAACTTTCAGGATTTAAAGTTAATGGATTAAAGTTAAGTTTCTTATCCAATAGTTGCTGTGATTTAAGGAGCCTGGGTTGGAAGGGTGATATGTTGTTGAATTGATCCGTAACCAAAGCATCGGTTCTTTCTGTTGTAGGGAGTGGGGCCACAGCCGTGGTTCAAGCAGCCTACTGTATACCACGCAAGGAGAAGGTGGCCATCAAGCGTATCAACCTAGAGAAGTGCCAGACCAGCATGGATGAACTCTTGGTAAGACACACTCACTGATCATTACATGCATATTAAATAGAAAATTTGTGTTGTTACTTTTCATTCATGATCAAAGAACCCATAAATTACAAGACTTCACTTAAGGTCTGCGGTCTGGGCATGTGGATGGAATTAGTTCCACCTCTGCTTTCCCCTTCTTGTTTTCTCCAAATCATCCCTGTCACTTCTAACACTGTTCTAGCTGTTCTCTGAACGGGACGACCATTTGCCGCCAGGAAAGTCTCACACCACAGCAGGACATCTTCCTGCAGGCTCTATAGTCTCTTTATACCTCCTCAACTCAATCTGGAACTGCACCTCAGTACATCATTTTCTTTCTGATGCAGTTTTTACAACTGAGCTCAAGAGGCGGAGGGATTAGCACCCCACGCAAAGGGACGGATTATTTCACAAAGGCAGTGAGATTTGCCTTCTAATTGTCAAAGCAAAGGTTAGAAAATATTTTAGAACTGGAATATATTCAATGAAATGCTATCATGATCAAGACCTACCATAATCTGATTAGTTAGCTGGTGATATTACACACACATATCTCCATTTGTATCTCTGTCTATCTCTAATCTGAGCGTCCTGATTCACCGTCCTCTCCCATCGTTCCTGTGAAAGTAACAAATGTTGGACATGAACTGGGGAGGAAGCCTTCCCCCAATCCCTAACCGCCCACCCCCCACCCCCCACCCAGCCCCTCTGATTTGCAGAAGATGAATCAGGAGAATGTTGCTCTGGGATTCCTGGAGCAGGCGGTCACATGGAATACAGTTAGGTCAGATTTCCTGTCTGTGGTTCCCCTCCAGTTCCACAGCCTGCCGGGTACCTGCTTAAACAGCGAGGAAGCATGAAATTGAACCCAGATTGCCCCCCCCCCTTTTTTTTAAAGAAGAGGGATGCCACAAGTTTTTAAAGAGGTCTGAGGGTCTACTGTATGTCTTTACTCTGAGCTACTTGGACGTCAGAAAAGCAATGATCTGTCATGTCTGGCTGTGCGGCGGCGTGTTGTATTTATTCCTGGCACAGCCCTTTGATGGACAGGCCCTTTTGAGTTACTCAAATCAGATGAGATGAAGAAGTGGAGCATGTAGGTTGCTCTCTTGAATCATCCCAGCTGTGCCTTTTTATCACTTTTGTTAAGCGTAGCACAAAAATGAGACCAATATTGAGATTGAGAAACCAGTATGAGCCTAATAATTAGATATGAACCCAATTTAGACAAATCTCTAAGACACTGTCATGTTAACAGTATTTTCTGTCTACCTGAGCTTGAATGATAGTAAGAGTTAGCGATAAGAGAGGAGTAGTATTCTGATCTTTACTACATTATAGAAGGCTGTTGTAGAAATGTATGCACCTCAATCACAGGATGAAGTCCTGTCGACGTGTGTGTGTGTGTGTGTGTGTGTGTGTGTGTGTGTTTGTGTGCGTGGTGTGGGGTCATCATGAGGGCTTGTTGAGCTCTGAGCAACCGATAGTGACGTAACATGGCTGCTATAGTGGCTTCTCTGTGCCATCAGTGTGATTGTGTGGCACCAGTTTGTGACCCAGCACTGTATTCAGTTTGTGACAATAAGCTCATTGATATTTTGCTGGGGTTCAATTTCACACAACGCACCGAAGATCAGACTTAATAAAGAAAAATGCATTTGTCTCAGACGGTTGTATTTCTTATTCATAGTGGCTCGGCTCGCATCCTGCATGACGTGCGTTTAGCTTTAGAAAGGCCAGCGTCGCTTCTCTTTATTAACGTAGTAAATTTTACATCAGTCACATCATTCAAAAATTCAGAAGTGACAAAAATGCACACATTACTCAGGAAGTATAGATACGCTGATAAAAGTAGACGAACCGATTCAACCAATTTACAGGTTTTGTAATTAATCTAAATTAATCACAGATATCTATTTAGGTCATGACAAGCACATTAAAGATTTCAGATAAGTGAGTAGATACATTTTATATGTTGGAGAGGTCTTAATCTTTAAATTTCAGTCAGACTAGATGCAACCAAGCCGCATTGCTGCTCAGCTATCCTTTCACAAGTTAGATCCACGAGTGAGGGAAAGTTCACCATTAATTGTGCACATTTTTAATGAGTTATTTTTGCTGTAATTATTAAATCAAAATTAATCTGTTATTATGACAACTCTACAAATTTTTAAATGATATTAAAATGAGTGCGCGGTGCATCTTTGAGACAGCATGTTAGCAGCTCAGTGAGACTTGGTTTTGGTTTATTATTCACACAGAAGTCAAAATTTACATCCCACTCTGCAATGTAACTAAGAGGGATTTTTTTTTGTTCATTGCTACATCTTTTATGTCATTTTTGTCTGCCGTGCATCAAAACTAAAGTAAAAATTCTGTTTTGAAAATGTCATGAGTAGAGGAGTGCAGATATTTGTGTTCAGATGTAGGGAGGACAGATGAAGAAAAGCTAGAATATCAAATCGTGAGGTAAAATACAGATTTCAATCATTCACTTGCACACTGTCGTGCGGCGTTTGTTTGGAGCAGGCCAGTTGCTTCTTGGAGCTGATCCTGAGCCAGCTATTCCTAAACAATCAAATGGAAACTCAGCTTTTATGACTTGGTTGCTTCGACAGAACCACAGCAGTGATAAAATATGGTGGGACAGCTGGTAGTTACTAAACATAGCGTCCAGAGCAGCTTCAGATCGGACAATCAGGTTAGCCATTTTGTTGTTGCTTTGACTGTTCGGACCTCTTTGGTCAAATAGCTGAAACATGAGGGCCACACACCTGAGAAAATGACATGCATGCATTCATTTATTAGAGGGATGACTTCAGGACAGACAAGTTTCTAAACCAAGAAATGTCCAAAAAGACACTTTGATCGGATATTTATACTGTCTGTTATCATGTGAATTAGTTTTTGACAACTCAAAAAATGTGCTAACCTGCATTCAACCAGGAAATTAGAATTTGATTGTCATAACATAAAGATACAGATACATGATTAATCTTTTGCTGTAAGGGTGGAATCATTATGGAATGTAAAGACCAAGCAGGGGATAATTATGAAGGTCTCAGTTGGCGTCTGGTCATGATTCTCTCTCTTCCTGCCTCAGGCATGACTTGGTCTCAGGCTTGACTTGGTCTCAGGCTTGACTTGGTCTCTGTCTTGCCTTGGTCTCAGGCTTGCCTTGGTCTCAGTCTCGACTTTATCTCTGCCTTGAATTGGTCTCTCTTCCTTGGTCTCAGTCTTGACTTGGTCTTGCCCTGCCTTGGTTTTAGTTGTAGCTTGGTCTCGTCTTGCCTTGGTCTGAGTCTTGACTTGGTCTCGTCCCGCCTTGATCCCGGTCTTGGCTTGGTCTCAGTCTTGACTTGGTCTCATCCTAACTTGGTCTTGGTCTTGGCTTGGTTTTGCCAGGCCTTGGCCTTGGTCTTGGCTTGCTTTCTCTCTGCCTTGGTCTTGGTCTTGTCTTTGTCTTGGTACACGCTGATTAAGGTCAAGACTTGGTCTCAGTTTCGGTGGTCAGGATTACAACACTATCAGGTTGTGCTGAATGTACAAGATCTCTGGGTTCTGGCCCACAGTCGCCTGTGTGTTTCCTGCCTGCACAAGTCAGGATGTCTGTCGTGAAATCTATTCCCTTTATTGCTTCATAGTTAAGACTTAATGTAATCAAAATGTGTATCCATGATTAGATTGTTTTGTAATGGCTTTATTGACTTGGATGAGCTTCGTCTAAGACGTCACAGAAAGCACAGACACTATGTTCCTTTACTGGCATGGACCTGACAGGGATGTTGTACGGCAACTAATGATGTCGTTTTCTTGGGAACATGCTCACTTTCTAGTCAGCATTGAGATGTCTTCATTGATTGTCATAGGTCACACATTAAACTGTGCGAAAGGTTGAGAATATTTGCAGTATTTTAGCTTTAGCATAGGTTAACGGTGACCTAATCCCCACAACAAAGAGTCTCTCAGATTCTCTCATTGTCTGCTGGGAAAAAGATGTGAAAACCTGCCAACTACCAGAGCACGATATCCTCCCTGTTATCCCATTGTTTGTCTTCTCTGGGGTTACCCTGGCCTGCAGAGCTGTGATGACCTGCCTCTTCCACTGTGCTGAGAACAGAAGGGGGTTAGGCTCCGTGAACAGCCAACAGGCTATATCATTATTGTTCTCTCTCAGCCTCTACTGTCCAGAGAAAGAATGATAGGGAAGACAACCCGTGGAGCTGGTTGTCTGGTCCGCCAGACTGGAAGTTATATGCTTGATAATCAAGGATGGTGCGGTATGTTGGCTCACTTTTCAGTCAAAAGAGGTTTTGTTTTGTTTTTTTTTTTAAATTCCATTCTAAGTCACATTCAAACATTTTGGATCTGAATAGCTCAGAGAGGCAAATGCTTCTGATTGGCCATATTGACAAAGTAATAAGTAATCCTAGAGTAATCATAGAGTGCTGCAGGGATGATGTGTTTTTGGATTGCACCTGGAAGTTGAAAGTGTTGCTTTTCTATCACCATTTTTGAGGTCATGGTTTTGTTTCATTGTCCTTCATAGGCAGAAAAACTTCGCCAGCATTAAATAATAAAATAAGCCATCTAGTCTGAACCACCGACCTTACTTCAAGGGATGCACAATAATATCGGCACATCATCGGTAAGGGCAGATATTTGTCATGATTTAAATATATCTGTATTGGTCTGACGGCCAAAATCAAGATTCGTTTCTTCATTTTTACTCAGTTTTGTGGTTTTTAACTAAGCAAGAGGCTTTTCCTACTTTTCCTGAAATGAAGAAAATTCACTTTTTATGTGTTTTTCAGTGTAAACAAGATGTCAATATGTCAATTTGTTTTCTAAATATATATGTATGTATATACATATATATTTATGTGACATACCAATGAATAGCCAATTAATAGCCCGGTGTCAAACTGCCGCCGGGTCTCATATAATGGCCGAGGGTCTGACCTCATTTTGTAAAATAGACGCCTGTCTCAAATAAACGCCAGGTTCATTTAAACGCCTGGGGGCCATTATTTGAGATTAATTTTATCTTAGCTTGGTTTCATGTAAGATTTTGCAATTTATTTTAACTTGCCAGTAACTTATGTCACATGACGTTAGTGCACCGCAAACAGAAAATCTTCAAGCTCATGGTTCCATGCAAAAAAAAAAAAGATCTACAAGGTGATAACGAGTCGGCCGTCGGCGCGTTGTGAATGTGTAGATCTGTTATTTTGGCTGCATGAGACTGTCGTGGAAGTTGAAGTGTACGGGCCTCAAGTTGTCACGCCCCAAACAGAAACAGCACGAGTAACAAGAAGCATGGCGGATGAAAGTGAACGACCGGTGGATGAAGGGAACTTGGTGGAGAATAATAATAATGGTCCAGTGCTGGCCAGTTCCAAAATAAATAAAAGCCGTCGTGGTTCAGAGGGTGTCGGTCTGTCGCCACCCGTATGATGACTCAGTCCACATTCTTCCTCCCTGTTTGTCACCTGCTTGCCCTCGCCTCTCTGGGAGGAGCCACTGACTGGGGGCCACAGTTTTGCTAGCCATGGTTCTATATGTCAGCTTAGGCTTCATGCTCCCTGGAACATCGGAGGTTGATTTTAACAGATGTTTTCAGTTGACTATCAGTGTATTTTGGTCTATTTTGGTAGTCGCGCCAAGGGAAAGGGGAACTATGTATTACCACACTCCTGATCTGACTCGTAGGGTAGATGTTCTGAATCTGCTTTTGATTTCAACCAATTCTATTTCTAATTTAATATCAAGAAAGTTCCTGTAAAACAATGCAAACTCCAAATTTTCCAAATATTTGCTGAAAGGATGAATGTGGAAACCTGCCCATTTTATGTCTCTCTATCATACGTTCTCTGCATTTGAGAACTGTCACTGACCAAAAGTAAAGTGTCATCTTTTTTCTAAGTGACATTCCCTGGTCAGTACAGAGATGCTGTGGTTTGAACCTGGACAGATGTCCGTACTGTACGATTCTAGGGATGTGAACTCAACCACTCGAGCCACCGATGGTTGTCAATAAAGTTTTGTTTGATAGCACCGAGGAATTTGAAAAGGAAAGGGACGAAGAGGCTATCAAAGTTGAATGAGTTATCGAAGCCGATGTTTCTTTCAGCTCCGCTTTCAGTATGCATGATGACGACAGCTGACCAAAGTTTCTGACATGTCTGAAATTCATCAGGAGCAGCTGCTTGAACACAAGCACTGCCGAATGAAAACAAAATTCAGATGTCAAAATGTATCCTGCAGCTCAAATATGGGCCTTGAAACATAGGCTTACAGTGTATCCCCAGCTTCCCAAGGCTCTGGTCACAGGTTCAGTTTTTCTTCACGTATTCAAGCGTAGAAGCAGCAGTAAAAACCTAGGTGAAGCTCTGCAGTCTCACCTCTGAAGCCTGCCAGAACGGGAACTCGTCCATCCTCATTTGACTTTGAGACTGGTGCCGATGTGATGGGCTAGACCTCTGCGCCAGCATTACCTCAGTTCTCCTCTCCTTCCTCCAAGCGTATACACACACACACACACACACACACACACACACACACACACACAAAGACGGCTTTATAGCTGTATAAAGGGCTGAGTACTGGCCGTTTATGCTTCTGCACAGAAATGCATTATATTGACCCTATTTCTTATCGGGCTACTGACGTCATCTTGGGCCTGAAGCATTGCGCAAAATTTCCAGAATAGCTGCAGCATCAGTTGCGTAGGCATTTATTGCATATGCATTTGATTCATTTCGTCCTCCCATGCTTTTCCATAATTGGCCAAATGACAACAGTGGGTGCTGTGTGTCTTGGATGAAAACTATTTGTTTGCAGTTTTAATTCACAGCTTTTAGAAAAGGTTTCATTGATGCTTCAACAGTACGATTAATGATTGATAAAATCACACTGGCTCTGATACACAAACTCAGCCCTCCAAATGATGATGTGAGAACGTATTTATAGATTTAGCTTTATCATGTTAACTGCACGTCAATTGTAAAACTATCTGTGTGTCGGCAGGTATTTGCATTATTAATTTTTATTCATTCCCTTCTATCTTTGTGTATTTCTCTTTTTCCTTCCGACAGAAAGAGATTCAGGCCATGAGCCAGTGCCACCACCCCAACATTGTGTCTTACTACACCTCATTCGTGGTAAAGGATGAGCTGTGGCTGGTCATGAAGCTGCTAAGCGGTGGTAAGTAAATATACCTTCCATGGCACTCTTCCTCTATGAACGTACAGCCTTCAACATCTACCTGTCAGTCTGAATGCTGAGATACCAGAAAGATAAATATTTCAACAGTGCATTGCTGGCCATATGTCATGTCATGAGAGCCCCAAAATATTTGGCAGGGCATGTTGTGATGAGAGAAGGACGGCATGAAGAGCAGGGCTAGTTCCTGCTGATGCTATTTGTGATTGCAGGGAATGTGACAGCATTTATCCTCATTGTGTCCCGTGTTGTGAGCTGCAGCTCTTTCGTGGCTTTAACTCAATTGGGTGCAGAAGCTAATGACAGAGCAGAGTTAATAACAGCCTGCAGGATGGGCTCATGCTAACTATGTGGCAGTGCTACAATTACCTAGAGAGAGGAGCACCAGGAGGAGGAGGAGGAGGAGGCCACCATGGAGAAAAAGACCCCCATAGTCCAAGAATATATGTCTGATAGTCCATGGTGATGTTATTGGAATTACAATATGGTTATGGTCGGACTATGTCCAAATGGCATGAATTTGATTGAAATTAAATGTTACAATAAACATCATTAGAAATGAAACATTTTAGGGCACCAGTACTGAGCCCTGGAGTCGCCACAGAGACAAAGATAATTGTAATGAAGCCACAAGATATAACTTGTTTCCTCAATTCAATATTTATTGGCCACGAGGTACATTATGTTCCCATAATTTTGTTACTTTAGGCCATAGGATATACCTCGTTCCCTTGATTTAATTAATTCTTTGCCACAAACTGTAACGTGTTCCTTCAATTGAAATAGTAGCTCTAACTTGCCCAGGCAATTTCATTATTTCATATTTTTTGAATAAGCTATGTATGGTTGCCTTCATGGAACTAAATTTATATGTCAAAGCCTTAAACAAAAATCACATTCATCAAATTCAACATATCCTGGTTAAAAAAAGAAAATTGTATCTTTTTCTTTTTTTTTCATCCAATCATTTTGGTGAAAAAGAAGCCATCACTGTATATTTCATGAAATTTTTCTGTATGATGAGTTCTTACTTCCGTTTTTTCCAGTTAAGAATCTCTATATGCTAATTGGATCTTGATGCTGTTCTGAGGTGAAGAAAGAACAAGAAGAAGAACTGGTCTGTTTATAAAAAGCCAAGAAATTGCCTCTCATCCCTCTGCTAATCCTGCTTTCAGCCTCTCATTCTCTACACAGATACATGTGCACATTAAACATTCCCCCTCTGTTTCTAGCCTGCCTTGTTCCTCTCAGGCATCCAATGTAAACAAGCTCCTATTGTAAGCGATAGCTCTCAGGTGGCATGTCTGGCTCTCTAGGATACACTCCAATCATCAGCCGCCTGGCAGCTGGGCCTGGGGCACGGTGCCCACCACGGTGCACGCCTGCATATGGCCAGCCTCACAGCAGGGGCAGACACCACTTAAGATGGCCTCTCTCCTTCCACTTTATCCGAGTTCAACATGGGCCCTTGATGCTGAGTTTTATTGTGTGGGGTAATTAAATAACAGGCAGGGCGACGTCTGCCATGGCGACAGACCCCAGATGAGGTGGAGTTTATGGGCCACCAGTCCACGTGGCAGAGCAATCTCAAAGAACTCTTCTCTGGGCTAAGAAGTCTCCACCCACTGTCTCCATCCTGTCTTCTGCTGTTGAAAGACTGATAACAAGTTGGCCCATTGCCAGCTCTGAGTGGAATGTCACTGTTGACTATTGGTATGCTATGGCTGTTCCACTGGTGTATGGCATTTATAGATGGGGAGTGATACATCTTGCTGACGGACACCACTGTTCACTCACCAGTAGAATGAATTCAGGGTCAGTAGTTGCCAGGGTGCGACATGGAAAAATGTTCGAGTTGCTCAGCTGATTGGAACATTTTGGTAATAATTTAATTCCTCCACATATTTGATTTTAAGAGGAAAATAAGCCTGCAAATTGGATAAAGGCGACCACACAAGACAAACCTCTCACTGCTCTCAGTCAGCCGGAGGACCTTAACGCTGCATGCTGGGATTTACTGTCAAAATTCTAAAGCCTAAAGTCATGTTATACATCAGTGGGTGCTCCGAAACTTGCACAAATGGACTGAAAAGTTTGCAAGAGCAGTATCGGCTAGTTTCAGATCAATTCAGGAAATGCCTGAAGGTTCTCGAGTGTGCGTTACATGACTGAGGAGTTACAGGCCAAACCCTTTTTTTTTGTTTGTTTTTTAAACCTCACTGCAATGCTCCTGGTGGTCAACTTGCATATAGAACTCATGTCACATTTTCAACTCGTCTCATGGGTGTTGAGAGGAGATGTGAGAAGGTACCCTTTAGTTTCAAAACAACTCTGTCCATCAGTCTGTTCTCTGGTTGATGTGTTAATTGAAGAACCTTTATTTTAGAACAGCAACTTAGACCACATCATAGAGCTCATACCCCCCCCCCAAAAAAAAGAAAGAAAAGAAACTCTATAAAGCCCTGTATTTTTTTCAAGATTGCCTTCATTACTGGGAAATCCCTTCAAGGTCATTCAAGGTAAAGCTGAGTCCTGCGGTAGGAAAAGAAGGGCTTTTCCGGAAATTCCTGTTGTGAACGTGCCATATGAACTGTTGTGTTAGAGTTTCTGGTCACGGGACTGTATTCACATCAGAGAGACATCTGAGGAAACCACAGGGACAGAATATAAGTCATGCCAAAGCAAGCGGAGGAATGTGTTCCCGCAAGATTAATGCGCAGTCCTGCAGAGCTACAGTCTCTGCTACTGAATGCCAGCTTGAGTGGAATCAAGCTAAAAGAAGATTCTTATTGACTACAAATTTAGCGAATGCCCATAAACTTGTCACATCTTGATGTGGCCTGCAATTGTCGCCACAATGCTGACGAGGAGCTTTGATGGTGACTGAGTTTATTTAGACACAAAATTAAGACTATGGGAATCTAACGCACCAACTGGTCTCATGTCACATTTCGTTGTTTGCTCTCTACATCGTTTCTACCTCCTCATTGCTGAGAACCGTGGGCCAAAGCTGGTGATATGTTTCTGTTTTGTTTCTCTGTCTGTCCCATTCTCACGAACATAATATCTCCAGGATCTTCTGGAAATTTCTTTCAATTTGGAACAAACGTCCACTGGATCTCAATACTTATCTTAGAGGGTTTTTGATGATCAAAAGTCAAGTTCACTGTCAGAAACACCTTCTGGAAATTTCTCAGTATTTCACACAAACTTCGACCTCATGCAATATTTAACCCATTGTGCTAAACGAGACATCTCATAAATTCCGACAGGGACTCGAGGGTGAACCAAAAACCTTTTGGTGGCCAAAGACTCAGGCTGCTCTGACCTCATGGGTTGGTGGTATATGTCCCACTCTTCTGAATGCAGCATCTTGAGAATGCCTTGAGAGCATGTCTTCAAATTTCCCACAGTCATCCACTGGGACTGGAGGATGAACTGAAAACATTTTTGCGGTCAAAGGTCAAGGTGACTTTGGCAAGCTTACTTTGCCGTGGCATGCGACTGAAACGATGTATTTCATGCTTTGCTGCAGCCCCTCCCCATGCCCCACCCTCTCTCCTCACCTCCCAGTAACTTCCCTTGGCATTCCTCATTGGCCTTTAGCACAATTGGCACCTGCTCTCTCTCTAAACCCCTCTCCTTACCCACACCTTCTCCCTCATTCTTAAGCCTCCGACCCAAAGAAGAGATGGAACGATGTTACAAATTTAAAAGAGCCTGACTTTATAGCTTCACATTCTCATATCTCCCCTCTCATTTATATAAACTCTCCCCCCTTGATCATGGCAGGATGCCAAACGGTGTCATGTAGTTAGAGATGAGTCTTTAGATTGCTAACCTGTCATGAAGCATCAGCGTGTTGAAATGAGGTATGACGAGTTCAATCAGATGAATAGGAAAGCAGCTGACGAGGCTAGTATCTAACGATTCCCCAAAGCCCCACATTTTCCTGTGTGTGTGCGTGTGTGTGTGTAAAAAGGACCATCTTAGCTTATCAATCAATCTTGAAAAGTGATGACTACACACTTTGCTTTTTTTTTTTTTGCCTCTTCATCGATCCTTACCAGCTATCTGGTATTGCAGTCATTGTGTGTAGCTAACAACTTTTTAGACCGAGTCGAATGGGCAAGAAAGGCCACATCTAGAACCTTTTTCTCATGTAATGACTCCTTCATTTGTCGGCTCATTAGGACGACACCCACCCACTCCAGCACCTTACCCTACCTGTCACTTCCAGTCACTTCCTCACCTCCCTGCAGCCGTTTCAAGACAAGATGATGAACGTCAGACTGAAGCGTTGACAGAGTGTGGAGAAAAAAAAATTCAATAGTCTGCTGCTCTTTCTCAATGAGCTTCAAAGAGCTGTCACATTAGAGCTCTTGCCACACACTCGATTCGCTTGCTTGCATGTACCCCAGCTATCTCTCTCACACACATCCTCCTCTCTTTCAGCGTCTCTTATTCCTCACTGCTGAATCACATTTTCTACCGTGCGCTGCGACTGCACGAGGAACCCGTTGAACTCTCCTTCATTCTGTCTTCTTTCTCTGGCTTGCTGCCTCGCGGTGTCTTTCTGCAATCACACCCAGAGTCTCAGGTGGCAGCGAGTGCTCGGTGGACTGCTGCAAGGCGAGGACATCCTGAAGTAATCGAGCAAATATATGTCTTTGTACCCTTGGCCTGGCACAGTAGCTGAAACTAAAACAATCAATTTAGTCCTGGAATTGTGTCACGAACAGCACTCGGGGACCTTGAAAGGCCATTTCCAGCTTTTGTTTGTGAACACTGCTCAGTGTGTATGCGCAAGAGAGGGCGAGTCAGTCAGACAGTGTGGCAGAGTGATGTTTGTGTATCGCCGCGGCACAATACAGCTCGTCAGGAAAAGTGGCTTTTCTTTTCGCTCCTCTGCTTTGTTCCCATTCAACCGTGTCGCCCAAAATTTCTGTTGCACCTCTTTTCAGAGAGTTGTTCTTTATTTAGAGTTCAAAGGAATTATACGCTGACAGCAGTCTGACTTGTATGCAGCAGGAGCCAGGCGGAGGCATGCGTGATGACCTGTCGCCAGGCCAGGTCAGTGAGCAGAGCGGCGGCGCTCCATTCAACCAGGGCAAGTGAAGACAAATTATATTAATGAATTAAGTGTGAGGGTGGATTTAATTGGAACATCTCTGGATTTAAATGAAGATCATTTGAACAGAAACCTTCACCTTTACATGAGGCCTCAAATTATTTCAAAATCATGAGACCCCATAAATGTCATCTAATGAGTGGCTGAAGTCACCATGCTGTTTGCTCTCTATCTCTCCCTCTGTGTGTCTCTCACACACACACACACACGCACACACACACACACACACACACTGTATAGATGTGTATTTACCCTCTAAATGAATGTGCTGATCTCTCCACTCCACCACTGGTTTGTTTTGCCATGGCCAAATTAAAAGGTCATCGTGAAGTGTTTTTGTTCAAATGCTGCAAAATTATTTGTTTTCTTCTTCAATAAAAGTAACCAAATTGGAACAGAGGAAAAGGTCTGGGTGTTGTGTGTATTTGCTAGATTTAAGCAAACATTTTGAGATTATATACGAATGATCTGGGTTGAATCTTGCTTTGACAGTAAAGGCTATCCCGAGGTGACTTTCTCACAGTCTGAGCCGATGACAGCGATGAAGTTCCTGCATCTGATGTAGAGTTCTGGACATCACTTGTGTTCCCCGTGACGTTGAAACATGACATCGTTGATCTCTCCATTTTCATTAACCGCCTGTCCTGTCTGTGTTTGTCTCAGGCTCGGTGCTTGACGTGATCAAGCATATCATCTCACGAGGCGAGCACAAGACAGGCGTCCTGGATGAGGCCAGCATAGCCACGGTGTTAAAAGATGTACTGGAGGGTCTGGAGTACCTGCACAAGAACGGTCAGATCCACAGGTAATGACAATTCACGCTTCTCCACACGAGTGCTGCTTTCCATCCTCACAAAGAACGGGGACTTTATCAGAGTTGGCCTTGAGAGTTTATGGAGCAGAGATGTTTAACTCCTCTGTTGCTCTCCACAGTTGCTCTTGTAATAGACGTCATGCTAATATTGTGCCCTTGTAGCCATGGCGACAGGGGGTATTTTGGAGTGTTCACACATTTTTGTGAGCACAGTCATTCAGATACAGAACATTATAAAACTTAATACCTCATAACTTAAACCAGAAAGTCAGATGGCATGACCAGGGGCAGTTATTTCAGGCTCACAAAAGTGATGGTCTTCATTTATACAGCCTTCATCCGTGGGTTTTTGGACCCCCTCCCCCCGCCCCCCCCCCCCCCCCCGGATGAATTTAGTCCCCTAATATTGATCTCATACTTCATATCCCTACTTCTTAATTAATACACACATTGTCTGGAGGAACTGTAATAGAAATGAATTCATTAAATACGTGTTGACATGCAACTTCTACTCAGTATGTAAAACATTAAAGCTATTGTGGATCAAATTTTGTTTGAGTCCCGGCTCCAGCACGGGATCTTTCTGTGTGGAGTCTCCATGTTCTCCCTGTTCCTGTGTGGGTTCTCTCTGGTACTCCAGCTTCCTCCCACAGTCCAAAGACATCAAGAGGGGACGAGGCTGATTGATGCTCTAAATTGACCGTAGGTGTGACTGTGAGTGTGAATGGTTGTCTGTCTCCATGTGTTGGCCCTGTGATGGACTGGTGACCTGTCCAGGGTGAACCCCGCCTCTCGCCCGTAGCCACTGGGATAGGCTCCAGCCCCCCCGCAACTCTTAACAGGAACAAGCGGAAGAAAATGGATTGATGGATCAAATTTTGATGTAAAAGAAGGTCCCTTACAGGAAAGCTCTCACCAAATCAGTTCTCATCATAATTATCAAGCTTATCACTCCCTGGTGAATATCTGCATTTCACTCTAGGCTGCGTCATTTGTGGTGATATTGTGGCGATTATCCTTCATTGCCAGTGGAATGTATACTGCACATCCTCTATTGGAAAGAGCCGGGTACTTCCTGTTAGCCCTCTGCCTATCTCTGAACCCATTGGCTAAGCTGACAGGTTAGCCTCTGACAACAAGAGCCAGTATTTCAGGGTGTCCGGTGTAGGCAGCGGACATCTGATCCAAGACTTCGTTGTTCCATTGGCCTCTCATTTTTTTACAGTCTGTATAGCAACTTGAGACTTTTGCATGGAATTGAAAGATGATGAATACTAGTGGATTGTTTGAAAAGTACCTGGTTTATGCTCATAACAGTTTAAAACCATGACAATGGTTTTGTTTATGAATGCACTGCCATTTTTTGAACCTTGTATTTTGGCCAGTGCTTTCCCTCCCTTTTGTAATCCACGCCGACTGCTTACGTGGACGCAACTGAGGCTTGTTAAAACAAGATTGGTCAAGGCTACTTTCAGAGGGAAACCAGAAGCTCTCCTGTCCCCACATTTTCAGTTTACCTACAGATTCTTTATTTATATACAGAGATTAGCCCTCTGCTAACATGAATGTGGATAAATCCTTTAATCGCGTGGCTCCTAAAGACTTCCTCGATGTTATCAGACTAAATGGGTCATTCTCACAGCGACTCGTCATTTTGTTGGGGTTGCATGGCTCTCAGATTGATTTATCCCCCGTTTTAAAGCCAAAAAAAGAAACAACAGAGTAGCCTGCAGCAGATGATCCACACTGTGATTTTAATTTTATTCAGTACTCTTAAGATAATAACAATTAAGTCATTTTTAGAAGTATTCATCATGTGGTTTAATGCAAAGTGCAACGTCTGTATTTTCCTCAGATCAGACTCATGACCGTCCCAAGGAAATGGCTTTGGCAGACAGTCACTTTCACTCTTAAAAGGTCAGAGTTGTTACTGGGATCTATGTAGAGATGAGGCCATATACTTCCTCAATGAGGCCGCGACAAGTGTTCCAGAACAAGAAGCACGAATGACATGTTTATGGCCCATTGCTAAAGAAGACTTATCAATACAAAAACCAAAAATATCCTACAAAGTTCTACACAGGGAAAGTGCATAGCCATGCCAGTATGTTACAACCTCTTCTGAGTGTGTAGGACTTCCACTTCTGGACTGTTTCCGAGTCATTGTATGAATATGCATTAGTGGAATGTGTCAAGGGCTTTGCGTGCCGCAGAAAATGTGATCCCGAAAGCTCTCCTCTAAGCCAGTTCAAGACCCGGTTAAGTCGCTACACTCAAGCTGCTCCAATGAACCCTTCCGACACGCCGCTGGAGAAGCCGTCACAATACCTCCTCTGTATTTAATATTCATTGCTCATTTTCATACTTCTCATTTGTTTCTCCTCTGGCACACCCATAGGCCGGGACAGGCTACGTCTGTAAATAATTCATGTAGCTTCTTGGCTTGTTTAAGTGCTTTCAGAGCGGCAGGGAAGTGATTGATAACTTGATGACATGGTCGGATGTGTGTAGTTTTGTAGATGGAACAGTGATATCATCAGCTCATTAAACAGAGAATGACTCTTAATCCTTAAAAGTGCTCTGTTCTTTAGACGTGGAACCAATTAGAGCTGTTTACACACAGCTCCACTAATTAAGAGGAAAATTCACTGCAACGTTCCGCTGCACTTCAATATCCATGTTCAGCAGCACAGTGTGACAGGGTTATCGGTCAGTGCCAGAGACAGAAATATTTCTCCTCTCTGCTCAGTCTAGGGAATCACGAATAGATCATTCATTCATCACTCCTGTCCAACCTTCAAGGTTTGACTTGTGAGAAAGAAACGATTGCAGTCCCTCAGGGCTGAGAGGAGAGAAACCTTGGCCTCCTTGTTGATTGCTGTCTAAATGTGACCACATGGCCCTGTATGCTCTCCCCATGTAAAGCTGGATCATATGAGTCGGAGCCTCGGGCCAAGGGGTTATGGAGAGAATGAAGGAGAAGTAGAGGGAGCGTTACATCCAGCTTTCGGAGGGCAGGAAAGCAATTAGAGTCTTGCGGCCGGCGTTGTGTTAGACTCAACCAGAGACATTTACCACAAACCAGTAAAGTGCTCCACCTCCTCTCACAGCAGCTTGGAAAGTCTGTGATTCAAAGGTGACACTTGACCTCCAAAGCCACCACCAGCACTAGACCTTCATGACACAAAACTTGATATGAAGTGTAGTTCTGCTGGTTGAATCTTAAAAACATCATCCTGCTCGTTAATTACAGAAAAGCTCCGTTGACAGCTGTGATCTTACTCTTGCGGCGAGCTCCCTGCGTGTACGCTATTCATCTCAGAAACCTCACGTCTTCTGAGGCTTAGCCCTGTGAATTACTTGGTATGCACTGTGGCGTAGTGATGATGGAGTGAGCGGCTGCGGTTATGTTTCCTCTCTGATTGTGGCTTAGAACAGATATGACATAGAAATCAGACAAGAAATGGAGAAGGTTTTTTTTCGCGGTTCAACCCCTCTTTTACAGTCCTGTTAGAGTCGCAGGATGTGATGTCACAGAAGGTGACTCAGTGGAGCCGAGAGGTTCGATGGCTGCTCGAATGAGAGGGATAAATCTAGTTGACAGTTTCATACCACCCCTGTTCCCACCTGGCTCTCACCATCATCCAGTAATATCTTTCTATGATGTTGCTGCATGACTAGCAGGAGTTGAGACCGCCCCCCCCCCCACTCTCCCTCCCACTCTTCCTCCCCCTCCCCTCTGCTCCACTACAGTATTTCTTTGAACTTGTATGGTGCATTGTGCCACCACCACCTCCTCCCTCCCTCGCGTCTCTCCATCCCTCCTCTCCCTCCCTCCTCTCCCTCTCCTGTGAATGTTAATGAGCATTACAGTCTGCTGCAGTGAACCATAGCCTCCATGTGCAGGGAGGGGCGTAATCACATCGCCTTGATCACTCTTTGAACGATGCATCTTCAGCGGGTTGCCTTTTCAAAGCATGTTAAATTAGAAATGCACCTAAGTAGAACCTTGGAATATGTCCGATTGAATTTGTGAAGAGCAGAAAGCAGCGTGTCGTGATCTCTCGTCGAGACAAACATCAAGAGCCTCAATGTTCTCATTCATGACTATAAGTCCTACTTTCAAACCTCTTTTTGATGTAAAATTAAGCTTAACTCCATGAACTCAAGAAGTCACCTATTAATGTGTCAGTCAGACAAAAACATTACCCCTGCAGCCCCTCATCTGTAATTCAAATGATCGGTGAGTGACCCGATGGATGCTTTGATTACCACATCAGAAAGGCTGGGTCTTGTCAAGGAGCTCATTACATGATACTTTTTGCATCATGATACAATTTGATGACGATATAATGCAATACAGCATACCATACATATTACAATCCTCTATTTAGTTGGCTGAAAACTTCAAAACAGCTGAAAATGCTTGCCATGTAAATTACATTATATTAGTAACTTAACTGAAGAATTCCAAACTATGTAATTCAAAATTTCTACCCGTTAATTATAACAATATTTACATAGTTGCTCAGTTAACTTCCCTCTCCCTGGCCACATTGACCAGCTGTGACTGGGGGATCCCGAGGCATTCCCAGGCCAGCGTGGATGTAGTCCTTCCACCTGGTCCTTGGTCTGCCCCGCAGCCTCCCTTCAGCTGGACATTGCCTGGACACCTCCAAAGGGAGGTGGCGTCCTGACCAGATGTCCGAATCACCCTAAGTGGGTCCTTTGACACAAAGTAGCAGCAACTCTGCTCCCAGCCCCTTGCGGATGACCGAACCTCTCACCTTCTCCCTGAGGGAGACGCATTTTGACCACTCGTATTTGTGATCTTATTCTTTCAGTCATGACCGCAGATGAGATCAGGAACAAAGACTGACCGGTAGATCAAGAACTTTGTCTTCTTGTTGAGGTGTCTTGACATCACCACGGTGCATTCCAGCAAGCACAAAACAACTCCCGCTGCTCCCATTGTCCGGCCCATCTCACACTCCCTAGTCCCCTCACTCTAAGACACTCGCACTCTTGCACTTGTTCTAAGGACTCATTTCCTACCCGCTGACAATCAAACATTTTCCATCTGAGAACTGTGGCGTCAGATTCAGAGCCACCGATCCTCATCCCAGCCGCTTCGCACCACATCATCCACAAAGAGCAGCAATTCATTCCTCAGCCCGCCGAGCTGCAAACCACCGCAACCACAACTACTCCTTGAGATCTTGTCCAACAACCCTCTGTAATATGACATCATCTGCCATAGTGTCATATTTAAAATAAAGTGCAAAGAAATTCTTGTTGCACACAATTAACATTAATACACTGAGATATGTATCTGCCATAGCATGCATGGGTCCTAAGTTTATCATGATATATCAATACCAGGGCCCACAATATTGATGTGGTTTCGTTGTGGAGGGTCTCAACATTATCACTTTAATTGCATAGTCCGACTGATTAGTTATTTTTTTATCCAAAAAGTGAATCAGAAGCGACACAATAACCATTAATTCCTCACAAAACCCTTCAAAAACAACCTGTAAGCAATCCTAGTGGCCAGTCCACGAGGGACAGTAGTGTGTAAATGAGGACAAGTATTTTTGGGATGGTGCCAGGGTGGTTGTCTTCTCTGCACCACCTCCTTCTCCTCTCTCTCCTCCTTAAAAAGCAACATCTCCAATTACCTGAGGTTATCTACGTCGCAGAATATTGATAAAGCACGAGTAGTGAGGTACTGTGACCTGATGTCCATCAGCCGGGATGAGCCATGGTAGAGCCGCGGAGCATAGACGTCCGTATGTCTCTGGCTGCTGGATAGTCAAAGCCATCAGCGATAACTGTCATGTCTGCTCCTCATCCACGTGTCATCATCATCATCATCATCATCATCATCATCCCCACCGTGACAGTTACATAATTGAGCTTGTCTAGACATAAAAGTTGTGTCACATGTACAACACAGACTGCTCCCAATACCCAGTCTGACTCTGGATAGTTTATCCACCTTGCAGTGGGAATCGTTGGCAATCTATGGTCCTAATATGTCACACATGCTGCATTCCACCACCCCACCACCCTCCACCCCCCCAGGCCGGTCCCTCCCTGCCCCTGAGATCTTTTAGTTGTGCTCATAGTGAAAGAGGCCTCAAGTATTCAGCAACAAAGATGTGAACTCTGACCTGGGAAGTGCCTCTCGCTTAATACTACATTTTAATGATCTAAAGAAAGCAGCATACATATCTCTCTCACTCACTCACTCACTCACTCACTCACTCACTCACTCTCTCTCTCTCTCTCTCTCACTCACTCACACACACACACACACACACACACACACACACACACACACACACACACACACACACACACAGTATTGGATGTCTCCACATAGGTAGAGCAAGTATGCATTGCATAATGTCACCATGAAGGAGACAAGTGAGGCTTTCTTTCGTAGAAGCTATGTCATGTCTCAACTCAAAACCAGAGATATTTTTACATTCATTGAGACCATTTCTGTTACTGGAAGAGCTCTTCCAGTGTCTGTGAGGAGAAGTTGTACTCCAGTGCCCCCTACTGGTGGCAAGATGAACTACTTAAATGTTGAGATTTGTTCTCTTGTGTCTTGACAGTTTTAGGTGGTGCTGTCTCAGGCTAATTTGAGCTAGCCTAATCTATTCAAGGCTGACAGTGTTCTAGGGATGTACCACTTTAGCGTATTTTGTCTGCCGTACATTCACTTCCTGAAAGCTGCAACTGCATAAAGAGCTAACTGTGACACTCAGCTATCATTACTTTTCATTTCCTTGCCGTTTCGCTTGACCCTTCGACTTTTAACTCCAGAAGTCTGTTGCCATGACGACTGTCTGGCTGGTGAAGACGGCAGTATTCATTCTGTGTGGCAGTCGGCGTTAGTTTTGTGTGTGCATATGTGTGTGTATGTGAGTTAGCAAAAAAAGAAAGAAAGAAAAAGGTGCAGACAGGCAAGTCAGACAGGCAGCAGTCCCTCCCGAATCCTCTTATCACTGCCAGAGGAGGCTGGACAGGGATGAACAAATTAACTACAGTGTGTGTGTGTGTGTGTGTGTGTGTGTGTGTGTGTGTGTGTGTGTGTGTGTGTGTGTGTGTCGCTAATAACGTCTGGAAATGAAAAGCAAGCCCAGAGTGCAGATAAAAAGCTTCAAAGTTGTTTAGCTGTATAAAGAAGGAGAGAAGAGCAGAAAATCTCAAGTTTTATTGAGTCGCTAGCCAGCAATCAAGTAAACAAGAGACGCTCCATAAGCCTGTTTAAAACTTGTAATTCAACTGTAAAGTAATGTTTCCAACTGGATGATAAAAGAGCCGTGTATATTTTTATGATATTGAAGCTTTACACAAGTTTTCTGCACATAGAAGTATGCACTTTTACACCACAGAGCCATGTAGCCTTTTATACACATCATTTTTAACATTAAATTAACAATTTGTTTGCTTCAACTAAAAGTTTCTTTACTTTTAATGTTCTCCATTTGATCCACTTTTCTTTGACGGGTCCGCGATCGAGGTATTCGTCTGTTTAACATCCAAATTCTTGACTTTCAGAGACCTTAAGGCGGGAAACATTCTTCTCGGGGATGACGGATCAGTGCAAATAGCAGGTATTTGGCTGCAAGGCAACATCACCACCTTTTCACTATTATTCACGAGTCACTCGCTTCAGGTTTGAAGTTGCTGAAAAACTCCATCGCCCTGTTCTGTCACCTCATTTAGCCTTGGTACACTGCAGCATCTTCTGTGTGTTTTAGCACAGGAACAAGTTTGTGGAAAGAAATTCACATTTATGGATTTTTGTGTGTGTGTGTGTGTGTGTGTGTGTGTGTGTGTGTGTGTGTGTGTGTGTGTGTGTGTGTGTGTGTGTGATTTTCCCCTTGCTTCCTTCCTGCAGATTTTGGCGTTAGTGCCTTTCTAGCCACAGGTGGTGACATGACTAGAAATAAAGTGCGTAAGACGTTTGTGGGAACTCCTTGCTGGATGGCCCCAGAGGTCATGGAGCAGGTCGGTAACCATGGCAACACGAAGACCGAAGAGCCAAATAAGGGTTGTAGCTGTAAACAAGTTTCTTAAAGATGTCAAAGCGTTTGAATTTCCTTATGTGCGATACTGAGTAAGAAATTCATCAGGACAGATAATGTCATTTAATTTCAGTTAACTTATTTGTTTGTTTATTTTTTTTTATTCATTTTTGAGGCAATTATTGTACCGGGGAATCTTTCACCATTGCAACCTTAAATGTAATTTATTCACGATCAATGAAGTTCAAGTCAGTCTTTTCTGTTAATTTTGGATTGATATTATCTTAACATTTTACCGATTTTCTACACTTCCAGCTACAGATCCTAGTCTCTGGTATCAGTAAACATCAGGGCAACATCTGCTATAAATGTGGGATTTTACCTCTTCAATTATTCCAATTTGAAATGACAAAATGAGCCTTTTTTTTAACTCAAAAGCCATGTATCATTTTGTAATAGCCCTTTCATACATTTGAATACAAGGTTAAGCTAATTTCTCTCTCCTCAGGTGAAGGGTTACGATTTCAAAGCGGACATCTGGAGTTTCGGTATTACCGCCATCGAGCTCGCCACAGGGGCTGCACCTTATCACAAATACCCACCAATGAAGGTCAGAACTCTGAAGACCGTCAGCCTAAAAATGTTTTTTTAATGACACAGAGCGAATGCACAGTCAGCTCTGTGGATTGAGTCGGAATTTTGGTGATTTTTTTAATTTTTTTTATTTTTTTTCAATGTTTCCTGTGTTTTCAGGTCTTGATACTGACGCTGCTGAACGACCCTCCGAACCTGGAGACTGAAATCACAGACAAGGAGACGGTGAAGAAATACGGGAAATCCTTCAGGAAGATGATCTCGTTGTGTCTACAGAAGGACCCCGAGAAAAGGTGTTTAATGTGTTTATAGAGAAAATAAAAAACCCATGTAGAAACATGTTCATGTTTTTACCTCAACTGAACTTGATGGCCAATATTCCAATGTCATCTTGGTTGTCTCTTCATCTTTGCTTGTCACCTGATGAGGAGACAAAAGGGATATGATTGATGGGATTTTCTTAATGGAAATTTAAAAAAAAAAATTGTAAACATTCACAATGTTTAGATGTGTTTTTCAGTCCACAAATATCACAGAGAACACCGACGATCTCGGATATCGCCGAAAAAAACCCAAAACATCGTTCAACACTGCCATTTACATTTAAAGAGCATCTTTAATTGCAGACAGCTGCTTTACAGTTTATAGAACTCATGAACATGATGACAAACAACACATTCATTTTGATTAATTGATTGATTATTGATTATATTACACAGTAAAACTTAACACACCTGTGTGCCTAAAATCTGACTGATTTACATGTTTAAATTAAATATTCATATGTAGGTGCATTTCTCAATTCTGTATGTATTAATTTCACTTACTCAGGTGACCCACCAGCCTGAGACATGGTTTCATGTCTTCAAAACAAGTTAAAACACAAATTCTGATGATATATCTTTTTTAATGTTTTGTTTTTGAGCACAAACTGATCAAATTTTACCACTTCAATGAGTCGGGGCTAAAAATAGAGGAGGAAGGTTCATCTGGACCTTTGACCCCATGTGTGGCTTTAGCTAATAAATAGAGAGCGTTAATATTTGGCTCGTATTGTCGATGGTTGTTATGGCCATCTTTGCTTTTAAACATAGAAAAGTGTTCTGAATGTATGGAAACGAAATATATAACGAAAATACTTAAATGCATGTCATGGCCAAAATTGATACATACCGATTACCTTTTTTAATTTCGATTAATTAAACCAAAAACCTCTTAAAAACACATTACAGCTTCAACCGTCTCACCCCTCCTGTGCCGGGTGTCAAATAAAGACAGCTAATTATTGGTCAATCTGCTGTCTTTCAGGCCCACATCTTCAGAGTTGTTGAAGCATAAGTTCTTTCAGAAAGCAAAGGTAGGTGTTTGAGCTCCCCGTGGGCCTCCAGACTGAATCACAGTGACTCAGCACCTTCCCTGTTGATGAATAAAGGAGTGATTTAAACTGAAGCTGCTCTTTATCAAGCTCCTTTGATGCGACTAAAGGATTTAAAATGTGAGAAGACCAAAGAAAATAAATACAAAGAATGTAAAGGAATGAAAATAAACCAGATAATATCTCACTCTCTCCCTCTCCCTGAGGTGTTTGTGTGAGTCAGGCTTTTTCTTCTTACTTGGCTCAATATATCAATGTGTCCGACCCAAGTTGAGGTCACTGCAGCATTCCTCACATTATTGGCCGTGCAGAGCTGCTTCTAACAAAAGCAGGGATAAGCAGTCGAAGTCCAGCCTCTGGCTTTCTAGTGCCCTAGCAACCGGAACAACAAGAGCGCTGGCTCAGCACAGCTCCCCCCCCCCCCCCTCGTTACCCCCTTAGGCCAAACACAACCTGGTTTGATGGATAGGACTCTGGTCAAGAGACAAGAACTGCAATACTTTATGTTATCAGCAGGGGGCAGGCTTTATCACCACACATCTGGCATGAGCTGTTGCTGTTCAAACAGCTGAAATCTCTACAAAACCTGAAAAATCTGCTCCAGTTTCATCACCTGTTTGCAAAATGAGTTTTATCGAAATTCAAATCTGATGCTTGAGTGTAGAAATGTACCAAAACATAACCAAAAATCCTTCATTTCTTCCTTCTTGTGACAGACTCACGAGTATTTACATGAGAAGTTACTTCAGAGAGCTCCGACAATAACAGAGAGGTCGAAAAGGGTGAGTGTGAAAATACATGCTAGATTTGATTTTTTGCTACCAAAAAAGATCCCAAACTTACTTCCTGTTGTTGTATGTGTGCATCAGGTACGTCGAGTGCCGGGTTCCAGTGGTCGGCTCCATAAAACCGAGGATGGCGAGTGGGAATGGAGCGACGATGAGCTGGATGAAGAAAGTGAAGAAGGCAAAGCTGCTGTCGCTGCCTTAAGGGTGAGGAGAGAAGCTGTTTCTCTTTCATATCCACACATTAATTGATGCTTTAGTCCACATGTCTTGTGTCTTTTTAATGTGACATTCTCATGTCTGTGCGGTAGCATGCTCGTATCTCCACTGAGTGTCTCCTGTATATGTCTGTGTCATGTTCTATCTGATGGCCAAGGAGCAGCACGTGAAGCCTGTTGGCGCCCCCAGGCGACAAGTGCGCTTCTCCTACCCACTCGAGCTGCCTGCGTCCAGGGTTGTTCAGTTACCACCACAATACAGATGGCATTCCCATAACAAGGAAGGACTCTCACTGCTGCATGTGTTAGCTAAGGGATGACATCACACCTGAGGAAGAGGAGAGGATGATATTAGGTGGAGGAAAGGGCAGATGTGAAAGGTTTACCCTCACAGCAGGTCTACTTCAGGTTACTTGAAAGCTCTACGCACAGAAAAGCTCTTATCCTTCAGACAGTAGCCACTTTGTTCTACTCTTACATAACCTCACACTAGAAGACAACTCGTAATTACCAGAAGAAGTTACGCAATGGGCTTGTCGAACAGAGAAGTCAAGCCAGATCATTTTGAAGCATGCTGCAGATCACATGTGAGCGGAATTTGACCCCCAAGTTCACCTCGTCAGAGGCCATTAGCCTGGACTTAAGGCCTCTCTTTACAACAGCAAACATACTTTGGGTCGTGGGAAAGGAGCAAACGTGCCTTTTTTTTCTTTTGAAGCGCTCTATCAAAACACATCTAGGAATACAGTTGATCGGGACACAGTTGATATTTGTAATAAAAGGAGTGAGTTACCATTCCTGGAAGCCATCTGTATTTACGTTTGTTTCTCTCTAAGTCTATTTTTTTTTTAATTTATACTGACCAAATCACATTTAATCAAACTGTAAATGATCTTTAGTTGGAACACTAATGATCATACAAGAATTTGAATTTGATTTAAGCTGCTTTTTTTTTCTTCTTTTCTTATGGGCGACTTGTAGGCAAACTGAACTTTGAAGAGTTTGTTAGAAATATGCAGAGATTTTAATTGAACGTTCAGCAGTGCAGCTGCGTATTTCCTGTCTGTGCTTTTAATGGACTAATAACAGGGTTTATACGCCGAGAGTCACTGAATTTGAAAATGGTTTTATAGGTTTTTTTTTTTCAGAAAGAAAAAAAAATTGGATACATCATGGAAATTTCCAAGAAAAACATATGTTTCTCTCTCATATTGTTTCACTTGAGGACATTTATCTAATTACCTAGTTTGTATTTAATTTCCCTCTAAAATTTGGCTGATAAATTTTGACATGGATTCCTTGTTTCGTTTTTCACGTGTAAGCGGACATTTTGCGGGAATTACCGGTCATGGAGATGAAATGTTAAAAGTGCGTATGAACCCTGTAATGAACACGCCGTCGCTTCCTCAGTTTGTCTCCTCGTGGGCCTGCGGGGTTTCTGTCTAAATCTGTTCTTCCTCACTTGCTTGTTTTTGTTTTGTTCTGTTTTTTTCACAGCCAAATAGTTTGAACGTATAATTGTGTGCCGTCCCACTGACCTTTGCTGCTTTGAGTTTTTCCAAATCTAAAAAAGAATAATTGAACTGAAGCATGTTTATTGTCACTCGTTTACATGAAATCCAGTCACCGTGAAGGGTAATGTGGTCAGAAATCCCACTTACGGTTTGTGTGTAATTTACCGTATTGTACTGAGAATAAGACAACCCTAATTTTTGTATGCATTTCCAAGAAAATGACACCATGTTGTATTCAGAACGATACGGTTTGTCTTGTTTGTAAAAAATAAAAATGTTCATTTATTGCTTGTCCTTCACATTATACAAACAACAAAGCAATGTCCATGATCCATTAATCCCTTGAATCCATTATTTCCATTTAGCATCTGAGTAATTATAATCTGGCTCAATCTGGAAAAAGTCTCAAATACATTCACCTATATTTTAGCTACATTACCAACAATCATGCCATCACTACTGTGATTTGTACCTCAATACATGCAGGATTACTACCGGTAATACCTGAAAGAGGGTGCTGACACTTCATCTGAATGAGAAAAGTAAACGAGTGAGCAGTTTTAATACCTCACTTCCTGTGTGTTCTTTGCTGCTGTTGATGCTTTGCTGAAGCCGCGCAAGAAAATGCCCTGGTGCGTTATCTTGTTTTTGTTTTTAATTCTTTTTTTTTTATAACAGTCACCGAGAGTGAAGGAGGGATCGCAGAATTCCGAGGTGAGTTCTTCACACTGGAACATCCATCCATCCACCAGGTGGCGCTACAGCTAATCTGCTTCAAATTTAAATGGATTGTTACTTGGCTCATTTCATGTCCCTCCGCCAAGTGTGGTGAAAATCGAATAGTTTTACGTAATCCTTCGAAAAGACAAACAAATAACTAGAAAAGTACATACTGTTTTTGGGGGAGGGGGGGTTTGGCTGATATCTGACAAGCCAATATTTTATCAATAATTTTGCTGATAACAATGATTTGATGTCATATAGAAACACGTTTATAGGATATTCATGTTTTGTTCATTCTGAAAAGCACACAAAAACAATTTGTCTGATCTTTTAAAAAAAACAAACTGATACCTGCCGATACCGATGACAAACAGGTGCCAGCGTATTGCTAAGAAGAAGTATCCGGATACATTGCAATAATGATATTTTTTCCCACCCCCAACTGGATCTGTGCATCACCTTGGAACATTGAATTGATCCTCTGTCACTACAAGCTAACACGCTCGTGACTCTTACAATGGATGCAGCTCATGCCGGCCAAAATAATTCTGTTGCACGTGTCACCTGTGTAATTGTTTTTAATTTACTGCTAATTTAGTCCCTCCAATAAACAAATGACATCATCCCACAGGTTTTCCAGACCCCCGACCCTTTAACTAGTCAACTCCAGCCTCCTGCCGGTCCTGCAGGTCAGGCAGAACTACCTCAGGCTGCAGGCCAGGTTCCCCTGCAGCCCACACCAGTCAACCCTCAACCTGCTGCCCAGGCTGCATCTCCCACTCCGGGCGTCCCCGCCGCCGCTGCTCCTTCCGCACAGGTCAGATCGACCTGGACTGTGTTTCCTTATCACCTGCTGTGTTTGTCCACAATCTAAGGTCACTCACTCGCTGCGTAGTCAGGTGACACATGAGCAACGCATCACGTGACCGTCAGTGGGTCGTGTCCCAGCGCTGACGGTTCGGATGATGATGTCATTTATGTTGTCAGTTCTATCAACTCAGATGTTTCAATCCGAATGACTCAGATGTGTAAATACAAAAAAGTCTCAATATGCCAAGCACTCCATTTGAAAGTCTCATTTTATTCGATAAACTTTATTAATCTCTCACATGGATTACAAAATACACTTTTTAAGAACAAGGAAATTGGTCGACATGCATTCACGTTAGACAGATTTTAAAGCACTGTACATGTTAACACAGACACTCAAATAAAGGCTACGAAGGCCTTCAATCTCTAATCTCAGATTAAATGTCTCCATCTGTGTTTTTATAGGCTCCGGCTGCCAATATGAAGGCTCCCATTAGTTTGGTTTTAAGGTTAAGGTACGTTTTTACCAGTCAAATCTGTTTCGCTCCAAGTTTAAGATTCATCCATTTCTAATTGCTTTCTTGTCAGTGTGTGAGTTTGTATTTTTCATCCCTCAATTTCTCTTCTCATCTCTCCAGAAATTCGAAGAAAGAGCTAAACGACATCCGTTTTGAATTTATGCCAGGGAGAGGTACGCGGAATTCTCTCTCTCTCTCTCTCCTGAGCCTGTCCTGAGCATCAGGACACATCATATATTCAGTAATAGAAGCTGACACTTTATATCTCAATATTCATGTTCATTTGATGCTTCAGCTCCAATCTGAAGTATTTCGACTGCAGGGCTTTTCAACCCCGTCAAACAACAACAGTGCTTTAACGCTCTTTCATCACACGTCTTTCTTCAGCTGTGTGTGCGTTTTGCTCAAACTAACTGTGAACTATTGAACTTGAAAGAAGTTTTACAAATTATTAAACCACAGTTGCACTTTTGTTCATATTTGCTTTGTAACCCCCCCTACACACACACACACACACACACACACACACCAAAAAAAAACCTGTTACAGTCTGTTCCTTTTTTTTTCCAGACACAGCAGATGGCGTGTCCCAAGAGCTGGTGTCAGCAGGCCTGGTAGACGGGAGAGATTTAGTAATAGGTCAGTGATAAAATCGTCCCACACACTCTTCTTCTCCTCAGAAGAGTCGCCTGAAGAATTACAAATCAAACAACTGACATCACATTTCTGTAATATACACATTTCTCTCTCTCTCTCTCTCTCTCTCTCACTCTCTCTGTCTGAACACAAATACAACACAGCCACAGTTTTTTTTTTTTTTGTCTTTTGTTTTTCATCGGACTGAAACATTATTTTTCTTTTCAGTTGCTGCAAATTTGCAGAAAATAGTTGATGAGCCTCAAGCCAATAAAAATGTCACTTTCAAACTGGTGAGTGCTAAACCTTCATCTGTAAACTGGTTCAGAGTTCCTGCCGTTCTTTGCTTTAAAAATCCAACTTCTCCCCGGGACCTGAGCGGAATCGAGGTTGATGTACATTATGAAGTAGAACGTAGAGTTAAATATCCACCGGTGCTGGCTAATATGACGAGGTAAGTTGTAGGCACACATATTTAGTCATTTAATTGTAATGATAGCGTTCGTCAGCGTAACGCCAGCGTGGAGGCACGTGATCGTCCACCTTGTTCCATTCTTGTTGTAAACTCTTGAGTTTGATTTCTACACGTTTGGTTCACTTGGACCGGAGGATGAACTGGTGAGGTTTTGACGGTCAAAGGCCAAGTCAGAAATTCTAGTTAGAATTTGAACCCGTGTCCTGAAGGAGAACCTTCCGTTCAGTGACTCTGAACTACTCTTACCTTCGCTAATGGACTTTGTCACAATTGTTGTTGTGTCACCAGACCTTCCTGACTCTATTTCAGACAGATGTTTCATTTCAGAAGAATGACTCCCCCCCCGGGGAAGCGTTTCTGGTAGACAGCTAAACCCTCCGAATTTACAAGGTCAATCAAACGCCACTCGCCCCCCTGCAGTGTTCCACACCTGCATTGGTTAAATTAACGCCATGTTCTTGACTCACTGTCCCCTCGCGGTTTTGGCCTTTTCCCTAAATGAAGCGGTTTTTAGTTTCACTTTCAAAAGACTTTAAAGAATCAGTTTTAGTCTGTCCCTAAACATCGCTCACACGCTCATGTTGTTGCTGTAGTTGCTCGTTATGTAACTCAAGTTTTAATGACTGGGGATAAACAAGAATACAGTTGTCAACATCATCACCTGTAAATGTTTCATTGTTTGATGTCTGAACAGAAAAAAAAAAAAAAATCCCTTCTTTTCATTTTTTTGTATGGTTACATTTCTGTCCAAGAGTCTGGAAGGACAAAGCGGTGATGTTTCTATGGAACCTTAGGAAAGTGTGTCAGTTTTCTGCTAATGCCTCCTGTATATTCTCACGAAACGCATCCAGCAATGTAGGAAAATGTGCAGTTCTCTTATGAAATTCCATGCGAGAGCCGCAAGCTGATGTTGGTAACGCCACCAACAGGTGAAATTGGAACAAAGACAAAAGGCTTAGCTGTCGTAGTAGAACCGTACAAATATCATGGTGCAGTGTTGCAATCGTGCAATCATGTATAAAATGACGGAAACAGCTGAAAAAGCATTCTGAAGGAGATGGATGTGAGATGTTCATAAAACGATCATTTAGCCATGTAAGTAGAGGAATATACAGAACTTATATTTGATTAAATGTTCTATTTATTGTAATCTGTTATATTTGTAACTCTCACACATCATACCGGCTCCGACTGATTCAATGGAGACTTATATACTAAATATATGATCATTTGTTTTTGCTCAAACAAAGTTTATTTCTGTCTCTGCAGGCTTCTGGAATTGAAGGATCTGAAATTCCAGATGACGTCAAATTGATGGGTTTTGCTCAACTCAGCATTAGTTAAACTTCTACCTGGGACCGTGACTTGCCTAAAAAATGTGAAAATTGGAAAAAAAAAAAAAAAAAGATTAACGCATTTCTTTTTCTTTCTATGGCTGTAAAGAAAACCACTACTGCCAAAGAAAACAATACAGGTGTGTCACCCATAGGATTATCCAATACCACCTGGTTGAATTCGGTGGTCGGTTGAAGTACAGTATAAGAATCACTCCAGAAAAGTTTACAGTGTACACGTAGAAGGGTATCTACTTTAAACAGTTTGATTTATCATTCTGCTCTCCCTCATTCTGTCTTCTTTTTCTCTTTTTTTTTTGTTTTAAATACATGATGCATTTGCACAATCTGAACTAACACCCTTGAATCCTGAGAAGTATAACAATGCCTTATATTCATCAGAACTACTGAATGCACATCCTGGGGGAGAGTCCCAGCTACCACATGGAGCATTATGTTGTCTGAAATGTACAAATGTAGTTTCAGTTAGTTACGTCAAACTTTTCACTTAACTCCTGATCGAGAAGGGGCTGCTGCTGAGCAAGTCGACAGAGAACTAGAACCAAATTTTCACTCCACCTGAGGTTTTCCCACACTCCCTAACAGTCCGTTAAGATCAAGGAAGTTCTTCAGATTTGCTGGAATCAACAGGTGGATTGAAACGGCGTTAATCCATCTGTTGACGCATGACTGCACTGTCTGTAGCGTTCTTGTCTATAACGGCAGGAATATCAAGTACAGTAACGGTTAACAGCAAACTAAAATGTCCTCGCTGTGGATCCAAATACATTTGGTGCATTCGGCTTCTGTTTTCTTTACTGTAATTAGGGAAAATGTCAGTAAGTGAAATAGTGTATTTCGAACATGGGAGCCATATAAAGCAGATGTACAAGCTAGCGTACATCAGGCTAAATGCCTCATTTCCACATGCAGACATTCGGGGCCTGTAAATCCATAAATACACTCCATTCACTTCCTGTGACAGTGCCTCTCAGACTTTTCTTAAATCCTCCACCCTGTGAAAAATTCAACTTCCCGCTGTGCACCCCCCCACCCCCTTCACATATGGTGCTAGCACCACCAGCAGCTAGCTAGCACTGCTAGCATGCTCGCTCTGTCAGACACAGTACCAGAGCCTCACAGCAGATGGTTTTCCACAGTGGGGATCCCTAAGCTGTTTTACTGTGTCCCCTGACCCACACCCATGGGTGTGGAGGAGGACTGCACAATAAATAGTAAAATAATCAGTGTCATCTCATTTCGAAATAAAAACAGTTTACCCTCTCCTACTCTTACTGTCACCAAACAAGCACTTTGACATATCTTATTCCGTCTGTTCAAAGCTAAATATTAAGCATCTCAGGAGCTTTTTTCTTTTTTGTAATGAGTGCAATAATTGTTTTTGTCACAAAAAAAAAAGGCCAGAATCAAATGATCTCAATGCTTCAGGAGAAAAAAAAAATCACATTTAGCTGAAATCATGCAGCCCAAGTGTGGAGCTAAAAGCCATTAATCCATATTGAGGCAAGTTCATATCAGAAGTGGAAGAGGGTACTGCAGAATACAGGTGGACAAAACTAGTTTTTTTTTTTTTAATCATTTTTGCATACCATTTGATATTACTGTGCGTACCCCTGGAGTTAAGTGTGCCCCAGTTTATAGAGCTCCTCCTTCCATTTATTTTTAGCCAGCTATTTGCCTCGAGTAAGTTGATAAATTCAACTTTTGCTACATATTCTGGATATGTGAACAGCATGTGAGCAAAAACACAAGCTAACGGGCTACAAATGAGCCGTATCACAGGTTATTACTATGAAGGATTGGCCTGCAAAAATTTCAACCAAAGTACTCAAGTTGAAGTGCAGGCTAATGATGAATATCATTTTACCCTAATCTGCAGGGTAATTAATTTTTTTAGATAATGACAATTATAATTATAACAAATTAGATAATTTGGTCAAAAATCCAAACTGATGAAGCATGAAACCAGAAGAAAACTAAATTTCTCTTTTTCCCCTCCTAACTTGTCTAATTAAATATGAATGTTTGTAGTAAAAGGTTTTACAGTAACTGAAACTACATTTTACAAACAGTTGTGTCTGTTGGTATTTAGTTTGTTTTAAATTGGTCTTTCAAATTCTTAAAATTAAAATGCATATTTGTTTATGTAGATGAAAAATAAGTACTTGATTTAACTCGTGTGTAAATAATGACAGATGGCTTTGATTTGTTTTTATACCAGGTGTTTCACTCTTGGCCTTTTATTTTTCTGTCCTTTGACACGAATGTGGGTTGTGAAGGAAGATGACAACTCTGCAAATTTGAATTTAGTTGTTTTGCAGGACATACTGTAATTGTGTGTTGTGTATGATGCTTATTTCCCTTCACCCCTAGAAAAATTCACTTTTTGCCTTCGAATATATATATATTTCCCGAGGGTTCCTGAAGCACTGCATAGCGCCTGTCCATCTTGAAATTCTCCAGATTTCGCACTCGATAGCAGCAAGTTTATCTCCTGCGGTTACCAGTGGAGGCTGTTTACAAAATTTATTGTACATCTGAAGTCATTCATCTACTTAGTCAAACATTCTAAGGAATTAAAAGGAGGATTTGGCTAAGCTATGAGTGTAGACATTCAGAACAATCAGAAATGTATTTCTGTCCAGATCAAAACAACCAGAATTCTTTATTAAACCACCCCCTGGATGTTAATGTGCATTAATGACCTGCTACGATCCTTCTGTTGGTGCCGATGGCAGCCCAAGATTCATTTAAAACTTTAACTTGAAGGATAATGATTACACATATTTTACTGTTTTCAATTAATGGAGTGATTATGTCCCAACCCTCCAGATGCCATATTAAATGATATGAATTGTTTGGTTGCAGATAAAATGCTAAGAAATATTTGAATTTTGATTTTAAACATGTTAAATTTAATGCTAGCCTTAAATGGAGCACGGCAGGGCTGACGGAAACTAATCTGAAAGTTAGCATCTCCATGGGTTCCCTTAACTAAAAACAGTGGGATTTGTTATTTTGGATTGTAGTTGTAACATTTTAGAAATTGTTAAGCAAGACAGTCTTCACAAACACCACTTTGATTAATTTAGAAGCGAGAATGAGATTGTTAGCCATGCAAAGCTAACGTTATGGTAGGTGCAAATGACGCAGTGGATGCATGTTACCATCAAGCTTAATGCTTCTTCTGCTTTGATGACGTTTGTAGTCCTGTTTAGCCACAAGTTAGCTGTAGCTGTTTTTCTCACAGATAGATGCTTCAAAATTGACAGGTGTGGTATGAAATGACATGTTTTTATTTTGTTGAACAAAATGTTAATTAAGGGCTGCACGGGGGTGCAGTGGTCAGCACTGTGGCCTCACAGCAAGAAGGTTCCGGGTTTGAGTCCAGGCTCGGGCACGGGATCTTTCTGTGTGGAGTTTGCATGTTCTCCCTGTTCCTGTGTGGGTTCTCTCTGGTACTCCAGCTTCCTCCCACAGTCCAAAGACATCAAGAGGGGACGAGGCTAATTGGACACTCTAAATTGGCTGTAGGTATGAATGTGAGTGTGAATAGCTGTTCGTTTCTGTATGTTGGCCCTGCGATGGACTGGCGACCTGTCCAGGGTGAACCCCGCCTCTCGCCCGTAGACGCTGGGATAGGCTCCAGCCCCCCTGCGACCCTTAATAGAAAGGAATAAGCGGAAGACAATGAATGTATGAATGAAAATATTAATTAGCGGCATGGTGGTGCAGTGGTCAGCACTGTCTCCTCACAGCAAGAAGGTTCCTGGTTCAGGCCCCGGCTCCAGCATGGGGTCTTTCTGTGTGGAGTCTCCATGTTCTCCCTGTTCCTGCGTGGGTTCTCTCTGGTACTCCAGCTTCCTCCCACAGTCCAAAGACATCAGGAGGGGACGAGGCTGATTGATACTCTAAATTGACCGTAGGTATGAATGTGAGAGCGAATGGTGATCTGTCTATATGTGTCGGCCCTGTGATGAACTGTTGACCTGTCCAGAGTGAACCCCGCCTCTCGCCCGTAGGGATAGGCTCCAGCCCCCCTGCAACCCTTGACTGAATAAGTGGTAGAAAATGGATGGATGGATGGAAATTTTTTAATTATTTTTCAGCTTTTAATCAAACTAATTCATAATAACTCACTGACTTAAAGATGAGGGAAACAGATGTTAAACAATGCTAACTTCTGGGTTTGAAAACTCATCCCTACGCTGCTCTATTCAACATGACTAACTTTATTAGTACTTTATTCAATCATAGTGTCATCACAGTCTTTGCTTTTGTTACAAGTGAAGATATTTTACCTGAAATGAAGATGTTTTGACCGTGTTTCTCCTCAAAGGAGAAGCAACAGCTGGCATCCTCATGTTACTGAACTGCAGTATTTGGTGCCATTCTCCTGGTGAGGTTTGCAACTGACAGCAGACCCGAACAGGATATGTGTGTATGAGAAAAGTGTGTGTGTGTGTGTGTGTGTGTGTTTGTTGTGTGCGTAGATTGAGCCTGGCTTTTAACAGAGTTGAAGAACTAATGGATTTGTTCTCATCCTTTATCCTTCACCACATCCGTCTCTTCTGTCCTGCTTACAAGTAGTTCATCACGGCTGTAGCAACCCAACAGATGCCCGGCAACAAAACACTTTAGTCCAGGCGATAACTCATCAAGGCTGTAATATATTTGATTCTCAACTTGTTTTTCTTTCTTTTCTTTTTTTTCTCCCCAGTCTCAGCATTCTTTCAGTTGCTCTGTTTTGGTTCGTTTTTGCAGTTGAAAGCATGTTTCTCTTGAACATTTTTAATCAATAAAGAATGAGCATATCAGCCTCCTCTGTGTGCTTTATAATACAGCATTACATGCAGTTCAAGTGGAGCCTGGCAGAGAAAAATGGGATGTAACTGTGCTTTTGGGATCCAAGTCTGATGATCTATGATATTTAACTCGCTGTCAATCAAGTGCCCTTATCTGAAGTATAATTTTCTGTGTGAATTTGTTGTCTTGGTGCCCGAGCTTGGACAACCAACACGTCCTCCAAACAAAGCGGCTGAGTACGTCCCCTTCCATCCCCTCTGTAAAGGTATGTTGAAGCATTTGTCCACATGGAGACACTCACACAGATTGAGTACCATTTCGTCCCGCAGTGGCCATAGAGAAAAGGAAAAAATACAAATTTTGGTATAACATACTCCCACAAATGATTAATTTTTACCCATGAGATGCTATGCATTTTTAAAAGTGTGACTAGATGGGGATGACATGATGCAATGAGCAAGTTGTCGCGCTTTGATTCATTTGATTAAATATGACTTGTTCCCGCGATTTGATTGACATTTCAAGTTTGTTTGGTGGAGATTTTCATAACTTCAGGACGTAAGGGAGAAATTTAAGGGTACAGTCAGGTATTATTTTATAAAAAAAAACAAAATAAAACCATCACTGCCTATAGAATTTCAGCGTGGAATGAGGATTTTTTATTTATGTTCTGCTTTTAAACAGTCAAAAAAAGAACCACTGGTATGAAAACACTTTTACTTTTGGATCACATTACTTGAAAAGTTTGGCAAGGAGAAAATGGGAAATTCTTGAAACAATACCTTAAATTTTGTGCTTGCTACAAGAGCGTCAGTAGGACAGTTGACAGACATGTCTCCTCCTCTCTTTTTATACATTAATGAAGGAAACTGACAAGAAAATGTTATGTTTTGCACTCCAGTGATGCTGTAGGCAAAAGTTAACTCAGGTTTTTTTATACTGGCAATAAATGAGGAGAGTTGCTTTGAATAGCGCCTGATTTTTTTTAATCTTTATGCCTTTATTGTGTGTTGGTGAGGAAAGATCTTGGTAACGTGCAGCTTCATGCAACCTGACATGTTACCTTCCAATTTTTTGGTCCTGTGTTTGGCTCATAAAAGACAGTGAGTGTCAGTTAAACATTAACTTACATGATGAGAGTTAAGTAGACTCTTGTGCAGTTATTGCGTAAAGGCAGACACTCGCTCTCAGAGGACGTGAAGACTCCAGCATGAGCAGCTTCGCAGAGATCCTGAAGGAGATAGGAGCGTTTGGTTTGTTTCAGAAACGTTTAGTGGCTATCCTATGTATCTCCAGCGTATTTGTTGCCTTCGATGTGATTGGCCAGGTGTTCACAGGGATGAACTTCCCACATCACTGTAACACCGACTGGATCTTGGACCGAGGGCCCAACCTGACACAAGAAAGGCAAAAACGTCTCACCCTGCCGCTGAACAAAGATGGACAGTTTGAAAGCTGTAAAATGTTCAAGCCTGTGGATTTGGATCTCGAGATTATTGAAGCTTATGGGATTAACGCCACAACGGCGTGCATCAACGGATCTTATTTTGATGCTCCAAAAGATGCTTCCAGTATTGTGACAGAGGTGAGACTTACTATTTCACTTAATGTGTTCTACTTTTTTAAAATTTTGCTTGCCCAAGTGAACAGTCAATGTCTGAAACAAAGTCTGCGGTTCACATATATTTATGATATTTTATTTAACATTTGTTTTTATTTTAAGGCAGAAAAATGTCAGTACATATGAACACATGAACTTAGAAACATATATGTGTCTGAAAACACGTAGCTTATGGAGATGATAGCGAGAACCCAGTATAAATCCCATTGGCTTTTAGCTGAAGGAACCCATAAGGATGCTAACTTCTTGGTTGGTTGACAAATGTACACCATCCCTGCTGCACTCTGTTCTCCGTGTCATTCCGCTTCACAGGTTGTGGTTCAGTGAAAAGTCAGTTAGAAAGTTAGCATCATTGCTATTCCAGTCAAACAAAATAATATTTAAACATTTTATTTGACAACATGTTCTCTGCCTGCATCTGATTCATCGGTCATTCGACAATGATAACTCCCATAATCCAATGCTACTTCGTGACATCATCAAACTACAGCGTTTATTATTGTTTTGATGAAACAGACTCCGAGTGGAAGAAATTACACACTGTGTCTTTAAGAACAATGACCAGTTCCAATAATATTGAGAGATTTATGGTCTCCAAATATCACGGCAAATGATTAACATGTCTTGCGTTCGCATTGCTTCAGCAGCAAGATCAGAAAACCTGGATACCTAATCAGTAACTTTCTCTCATACACACGCTGCAAAAAGAATGAATTTGTTTTTTTGAAATTTGCTCCCTGTCTTTTGGTCCCTCAGTTCAGCCTGGTGTGTGACAGGAGCAGTTTCATTGAGGCGTCTCAGGCCGTCTACATGGCTGGTCTGCTGGTCGGAGCCCTGGTCCTGGGCCAGATGGCCGACAGGTAGAAATATTATATCACTCCTGCCATCATTATACCCAGTAGTTTACTCTTTTTTTGTGTGTGTGTGGGGGGAGTGGCTTATTTTTATTTTGGCAGGTTGAAAAGCATCTTTAGAAATTAAACAATTAGATGGCGAGGCTAAAAAAAAAAAGACTGCTTTTTACATTATTTTGAATTCAATTTTATTCCGTGTTAATCTAAACCTGCAGCACCTTTTATTAGTCCCGTGTGCATTGTGCAATGAATAAACAAAATTCCCCGTGGATTGCTTATAATTTGACTTCGCTAATAAGACTCAAAGAAAACATCACACACGATATAGCCTGCCGATTTTTTTCTTTAAAGAAAATATTTGGAAATTTCTCTTTAGATCCATACAGACATGTTTTTTTTTCTTCTGTCTTTTAGGTTTGGCCGGCGTTTTGTTGTCCTTCTTTCTCTCCTTCTCCTGTTCTTGTTCGGAGTCGGTTCGGCTTTCTCACCCAACGTCTACGTTTACATGGTTCTCAAGTTTCTAGGCGGCATCTCGATTTCAGGAATTGTTGCTAATGGATTTGTGATAGGTAGGTACAGTTTTCCCAGCAAAACACTAAAAAAATGGAATGATAAACAGCTGCACTGCCTTTTTTTTGGTACAACCACTGGGGGGCACCAAAGTGACATTTTTAAATTATGTATCTTATGACTTTAAACCACAAAACACAAACTTAAAAAACTAAAAATAGGCGAACAATTTTGCAGGAGTGTGTAATATGTCATGTGCATTTTTATTTTTAAAATTTGCAGCTGATCTTAGGTAAAGTGACTAATTTTGATTTTATAAATAACATTGGAGGGCTGCAAAGTGAGGGAATCGATGCGAGAAATTCAACGATTAAAAAAAATGTAATGGGTTCTTCCTGTTACACCCCTCCACCATATATGGTGTAAATCGGCCTAATGGTTTTTAGGTAATCCTGCAAACGCGCAGGGTAACGGTAGAAATGATGCCATCTCCGTGTGTTTTGCGGCTTTAAAGGTGGGGAGTGGAGCGATTCTACCAAGTTTGCTTTCTGCACCATCATCTGCCACTCTTTCTTCCCCATCGGATTGATGATCTTATCCGGTGTTGCCTATTTGATCCGTAACTGGAGGGTCCTGCAGATGGTGCTCTTCGGCCCGCTTCTTCCTGTTGTGGGAATATTTTACTGGTCAGCAGCTTTTCACGCTACTTTCCTCAAAATTTTAATCGTTAAAAAAAAAAACAATACAAAAACAATTTCCTGGACCTCTAGGATCCTCCCAGAGTCGGCACGCTGGCAGATTACTCAGGGCAGGAAAAAGGAGGCCATAAAGGCAATCCGGAGGGCAGCAAAGGTGAACGGGAGGGAGGTTCCAGAAGATCTGCTGGACAAGGTGAGCTGCAACATTTTTGCCTCAGGAATCATCAGTTTCTCAAACGAGTTTCTGTCTACTATATATTGTTCAGCTGGAGGTTGAGGGAACATCCAAAAGAGGGAGCATGCTGGATATCTTCAGGATATCATATCTGAGGAAACGTGCCGTTATCATGAGCTTCGTCTGGTGAGTCGTGACTCCCTCTTTGTTCCCTCACAGGCCTTCTGATGTGCTAATGAACATATTCCTTCCCGTCTCCGAACAGGTTTGGAACCAGTCTGATGTACTACGGGCTGAGCCTGAGTGTCGGTAATTTCGGTCTGGATATCTACCTCACACAGTTCATCTTTGGTGTAGTAGAACTTCCTGCACGCCTGGGTACTTTGGTCCTCATACAGCACTTTGGGAGGAGAAAATGTCAAGCAGGGATGCTCACGTTCGGAGGAGCCGCTTGCCTTGTGATCCTTGCGATTCCAGAAGGTAGTTTACTCTTTGGTTTTACAGCCAGATCGATCCAACTGGGTAAAACTTTATCTTAAGGCTGCATCTAAGAATGCTTAGTTATATGTAAGAGGAGCAAATAAGCATCAAATGAACCACTTTGTGAGCCTTATTGTAAGGCACATGTATCCCTTTAAAACATCAGTCGCTTTGTTGTTGTTTTTTTGGAGCTCCCTCCCTACTTATACTCAAGAAAATTATTGCTGCATGACCTACTTACATTTTCCAGTAAGTATTTAAAAAAAAAATCTTTCTAAGTTGACAATTTAAAGTATAAAACTGAAAGCAGTGGCACCTCAGAGCACATAAGGCACTCCTCTCTGGCGCCCCCCTAAGGAGAACCCAGGTTAGGAACCATTGCCTCAAGTAATATTCTCTATTCTATCCATCCTTCATCTGAAACCCGTAAAGTTAACATGAAACTCCCTCCGTAAATGACAGCTAATTTAGCGTTTACTTAGCATCGCTGTGAATTTTTACCCAGCTGTGATGACGAAAGAGCGATGCTTTTCCGTTCTTTACTCGCCAGAGCTTCCTGTAGCGGTAACAGTCGTCGCTGTACTGGGGAAGTTTGCCGCCACTGGTTGTTTCTCTATCGTCTATGTTTACACAGCAGAACTCTATCCTACCATTCTAAGGTAAGGTAGGTGATTGGAAAGCTATAGAGAATAATAGATCACTTAAAAATAGTGATAATGATTAAAAAAAAAAAAAAACCTGGATTGATGATTGGGCCGTACTTGCAGGCAGAATGGGGTGGGTCTGAACTCCATGTGTGCTCGCGTGGCGGGCATCCTGGCTCCACTCATCAGACTCCTGGATGTCTACCACCACACCATCCCCATGGTGATGTACGGCACCATACCCATCGCCGCCGGGTGTCTCTGTTTGCTACTGCCAGAGACGCACAACACTGAACTTCAGGACCACGCCGATCTCCCGTGAGTTTCTTTGATTACTTTCTTTGGCTACTAGAAAACAGTTGCATCCCGTTTAACGTTCATCTCGGTTTTTATTTGCAGAAAACCTGAGACCGGAACGGTTGAGGATCCGCGGAAGTCCCTCGAGAAAGACCAACAACCGGTGAAAGGCACAAAGTTGTAGTTTTGATGGACATTCGCAGTTTTTGGTATCAGGATTAGGAAGTAGTTGCTCTCATGCAAAGATTCAAAACAATCTTCTTTTACTTACCAATTTATTTTAGTAAGTAAATCATTTTCATACATTAAGATTCTGAGTGTTTTTGATGTATATATATATATATATATATGTTGTTTGTTTTTGTTTTTTAACTCAAGTCACCTTGGTGTCCTGATAAGCATGATTTGTAAATATGAGTTTGATACCATCCGTGTATATTTGGTTCACACTCTTTTGTTTATCTCACGGCTGCCTAAAGTGTGGCCCGCGGACCAAAAGTGGCGGCGCGGTCTGATTTTGCCCAAAAATTTAAAAAGACTTCATATCAAAAACAGTAAAAATATTTTTAAAATATACTGTTAGTGAAAAATACTGTAAGTGTTTCATTATATTATCAGGTAAAAATGCCCTTTTCACATGAAGGATCTCTCATTATCAGGCAGCAGAGTCGTTGATGCGCTGGATGGCTGAATTCGACTCCACCTTCCTTTGTTACTGTACATTTGTGTTTCTTATCCTTACCTGCACTTGAAAAACATGACAGCGATCATCTTAACAAAATAAACTGTATTGCCACTGAAACATTTTCGTGTTAAGTTTTTTTTTAATTCCTCTGTTGAAAAGCTGAAACCGTATTACACGAAATGAGCACAACTGATGAATTAAAATAAAGCTGATCAGTTAGAAATGATACAGTTCAAACACCATGATGGGGGATTAAAACAGTACAATCAGCAGTCAGGAGGGAGAAGTGATTGATTGAGTTCAGGACTATAAGTGTCCTACTGTATAGACAGAGCCGTGTTCAGCCCCAAATCAAGTCATGAAGAAGCGGAATGCATATTTAAGTTTGTTCTCTATGTAATGCAGTTTATTTTAAGATTATTGAATAATTTTCTGCAAAACAACGAAAGCTTGATTCCATTTCTTTTTAATCTCAGTTAAAAAAATATCTATATCTATATAGATATAGATATAGATGGATAGGTAGATTAAGAAAATATTCCCAGATCTTGCAAATATTATATTTACACACTATCTTTTGTTACCAATCAGATATTTAAAGTGGACAGTTCTGACGACTCTACAGCGCCTCCCATGCAGCTTCAGGGTGTTCTCCCAGTCACCATCACATCAACTGAGAACAAGAGGAGAACATTGTTTTTGTTCGGGAAAATGACAAGATTCTGTTTGCTGCACGCGACAGAACGTCCATTCGTACTCACCTTGTTCCAGGAAGATTCTCATGCCTCAGATTCACAGGACTTCAGGGCCCCGGTGTTCTTAAAAAGCCATCGGCTCTTGTGCTGGGAATATCCAAAACCTTCGTCATAGTTCCCTTTTCTCCGAAACAGTTGTTGGTAGTGAAATATGCAGTAGAATTCCCCATATAAAGGTGCATAGTTGAACATGCTACAAATGAGCACAATTGGTCAGTTACAGTAGAAAACCAGGAGATCAACAGAGTGTTGCATTGTGGGTCGTATGTCTCCTATTGGCATTTGTTGCTAGGTCAGTGAGTACTTGCTGGAGTTGAGCTGAGGAGAAGGCAACGTAAATGCTACATGTTTTGCTGTGGAGAAGATACTGTGATACCTGCACAGGTGAGGCTGATGTCAAGCAGCACCTGAGGCCTGCACTGAAATGGTTTGCTAACATTAAACTATCGCTTCCATTGACGTTCTGACAGCAGTCCTCCGCTACATGCATGTAAAATTAGAGGAAAAGACTTTCTGGACTTAAAGTATTTGGGAGGAAATAATTATTTATTTTTTTGAAGTTTCATTCATTTTATTTATAGCAGTGTTGAAGAGAGAAGCAGATTGCTAATGTTTAGCAGCAGCACTTTAGCTGAAATGTGCACCTTGCCTTCAACTACTCACAAATGCATATCTTGAGCTGACAGAAGCGTTGTTTCCCTCCTGCATCACTTCTTTGTGACACCAGAAAGAGCCAGCAACATTTAGCTTGCAGCTAATAGTGACTTGCAGCTAACGAAAGCAACAGCAAAACTGCACTGAACTGAAAGAGATAGTAGTTTGTTTTTAGCACAAATCAAAGTGTGGGTTACAGAGCACATGGCCAGATAAAGAAGTGAATTATATCTAGCAATGTGCTTCAGAGTTTTTAAATTAACTTTTTTTTTGGGGGGGGGGGGGGGGGGGGGGGGAGTGGTGGTGGTGGTTTGCTGTTGTTATCCTTCAGTCACCATTTTAGCTTCAAGCTGAATGAATGTACTGTATGTGACTGGGAGTTCAGGACATCTACTTGTGAGTACTTTCAAAGGCAAAAACAACTTTTTGGGTGAAGTATTACTTTGAGCACTGTTACTGAGAGGTAGGTTACCTGCTACCTGTACACATCTGTATAGAATAAAACTGACATAGGCAGCACTTGTTTTCACATGAAGAAAACATTTTTTTTCATTGTATGATAATGATGTATTACCTCGGGGAATTATACACTTTGCTCTTGACTGTTGCTGTTGCTTTGCTGATTATACTTATCAGGTTACCTCTGTTTATTTAAATGATTGTCCTCAATCGATTGTAGCCATTGAATCATCTGCATTTCAGCCAAACCGTTACAAAGAAACAACTTGTCAGGTCCTCCTGCATTGATCACTGCTGAGGCTCATCGTATGTTCAACAAATCCCAAGCTACACATATTTAAAAAAAAAAAAAAAAAAGCATTGATTGAGATTTTTTAAAAAGTAGAATATTTAAATAGCTCACCTTAACCTTTTCTTGCACTGTTTACAGCAGAAGCAACTTTTGTGAAAAATGTATTTGTCTGCAGTAATTTTTTCCATGGGATAAACTGGCTTCAAACAGGCTGAGCATGTTTCTCGGCAAGCCGGTTGAAACTGATGAGAAAAAGCGAGAGACGAAGGCATTTGAAAATCAATCCTCTGTATTTTATATCGAAACCCCCAAAAAAAACAAAAGTCTGATAAAAACAAATCTCGGGACATCAGGAGAAAAGTAATACACGAATAGGCACAAAATCACAAAAAAATATTGGCACATTACATTCTGTACATGACAGCTTTATCATAGAGTAGAATTAAGGTTTCTGATTGATGGGCAGCCGAACCTCTGGGTACGTGGTGATCTGATAGGTAGTTGGACTGACCACAACCTGACCCGTGGATGATGTTGTGGTTTCTGGTTGAGTTGTGACAGTAGTGGAGGTTTTGGATGAGTAAATCCGGTTACCACAGGTGTCGGTCCTCTCATAGTTTTCCGTGACTGTTTTGGTACCTAAAATGTTTGTCCCCCCACAATCAGTCTGGACCTCAAATACACTCATCTCTCCTTTAGGATTTAGCGGGGAGGATTGCCTTTGTCCGCCTTTCATTGGATGGCGTTTCCTGTCCTGAGCAGGGCTGTTGCATGTTATAGTTTTTGTTGTGCGGAATATCTCCTCCGTCTTTGGGCTGTGCTGACACGTCGGGCAGGTTTCTGGTGGTGGTAGCTCGGTTTTATCAGCCTTCCTAGCAGCTGACTGGATAGAAATAAAAGCAGGGGAAGATAAAGGACTGGCTCTGTGTGTTGCGGAGGTTATTTCGTTGCTTGCACCTTGAACATGTGGCAGTACCTCTGTGGTGGGGCCTTCCTGTGTCGGCGCTGACTTAGCTCTGCTTGAGCCAATGCTAATTTTGCTAATGTTGCCAGAGGATGGGGATTCTTGCACTGTTCCTAATGACTCTTTAAACAGGCAGGACAAACCAGCAATATCGGACTCAGATTTGAGCGTAGAGACAGAATAAAGAGCCTTCTTAATGGCTTCCTCGATGTCCACAAGCCTGGCTAAGGTCTGTTCTTTTAGATTCATAATTTCCTCACTGGCTCTTTCAAGATCTCCAAAAACATGTGCCATTGAGGACTTAGTTTCATTATTGTCTCTTAATAACCTCTCCTCCTTGTGTTCTGGTTTCACTTTTGTTTGTTTCCCTTTGTCTGGGTTGACAACCCAGTGAGGAACATCCTCAAATACCCGTCTCAGTGACTTTACGTCAACCTCACTTGTGTCCTCTTCGATTTCTTCAACTCGGCTGAGAATGCTCTTCAATTCCTCCTGCTTCCGCAAGTTGTCAAAGATTTCCATGGCTGCTGAAGTGTTCCCCCTCATGATCTCATCCATGTGAACAGACAGACGCTGCCGGCGTTCATCCTCTGTTTCAGCTCTGCCTTTCTTCTCCCTCATCTGAACTTCCTGTCTAAGTTCATGTGTTTCTTTTCTGTCAGCTGTTTGTCCACTTGGTTTGCTATACGATCGGTCAGGTGTGGTTTGTTGCACAGGAATTTCTGGTTTATTATCTTTAGATGAGGGTTTTTTGTTGTCAGACTGGGCAATTTTGGCTCTTTTTGGCTTTGCAGGGGCACTCTTCCCTGAGGATTTCTTGGCGCCTTCAAAAATTTTGCGTGCTTCATTAAAATCTACATGACTTTCATCTGTATCATTGGTATTATCTTTGACTGGGATGTTTTGGGGGCTTTTGTCCTGCGCAGTGTCCTTTACCTCATCTTGTCTATTTACGCTGTCTGTTTTGTCACTTTCCATGCTGATGACTGACCCTTGAATGTTGCAGCTTTCATGAATTTCCACACACTTTTGTAAAGTTCCACTGAATTGTTGGTTCCCACCAGGACTTTCCTGACCCACTGAATTTGGTTCTGCACAAGAGATGCACAGGTCTTGCTTATGCCCATTCTTCTCTTGCATGTATGTTTCTCCTTTCACTGCTGTGTTGGTTGACTGATTAGGATTTTGTTTCACCCTTAAATGTTGAGGTTTAGGAGGGATGGCCGGTTTCGGACCAACAGGCCTTCTACCTTCCACTAAGGAACAACTTGCAGCTTTAAGGGTTTCACTTTGGGGCTTTTCATCTGCTGCAGTCGCCTTTTTTGTGGCTTCATCTTGTGTCAGTGGTACTTGAGTTATTGTTGGTTCAGTCTCAGCACAAAACTCACTTTTGGTTTGTCTTTCAACAAACTCTTCACCCTTAGGTTGGGTTGCTTCTTTTAGAGATTTGGAAGAGTTTCGGTATATCATTGCTGCTTTGAAATCTCCTCTTGTAACATTAAGGTTGGATCTCTCCAGGGAATCCAGGGCTGCCTTAAGCCTGCCCTCAAGGACTACTTCCTCATCTTGTTGCTGTGCAGCTGTCTCTGAACTATTTGAAGGCACCATAGCGGTTTCAGAGAGTTGTTTCTGGACCGCCTCTGTGCAAGTTTGACCCTTTTCACTCCCATGAATTTCTTCATCCTTCAGACATGCCGTCCCACATTGATATTCTGCTTCATGCTCTGAAGTTGGGATAATTCTGTCGTGAGATAATTCTGTTTGTTTTATTAAGCTGACACCAGGTGTATTTATGGAGGATGGCTCAAAAGATTCTTGAACAAGGAAGCTCTGTTTTTCTTGTGAAGAGCAATAAATAGATTTGGCCTCCATTGTGGCCTGTCGGAGGCTATGGATTGCCGTTTGAAGGTTCAAGATTTCATCCTTGCCATCCACCACCTCGACTAATTCAGCCTGGTGGACTCCATCAGCATCATGTGTCTTTAAGTGCGATATAGCGGAGGAGTCACTTACTTGGCCACAAGAAGGGACCCCATAACTCTCTGTAGAGGACCAACCACTCACAGGTGATGTATTTTGACCTTGGGGGGTGGTAGATTGAACTAGATTTTTACTGATATTTGTATAGAAATATTGCTTAGGTTGGGCTGGCACTCCGTCTCCAGAGAACATACTTTTCAGCTTCTTTACATCCACTGGTACCCACTCAGAAGTACCCTCCTCTGTCAGATCTGGTCCTTGTTCCACAGGAAGTTCCTGCTCTTGAACCGTCGGCTCAGCCTGGAGTGTTTTCAGATACTCCAGATCACCTTTTTCAATACAGTTCCTAAAAAGTTTCACATTGACTTTGATTGATTCTTTGCTGATTTGATCTGGAGAGGTTCCTAAAGGGGAATTTATGGGTGCCCCAATTGTGAGCCTTTCATTTTTCATCTCAGTATTATAACTTCTGTCTGCCTCTGGTTCATCGTGCTCTGAACATCTTTGTTGAGGATTATATCTTCTCACATCTTCCTCATCAGCGTACTTGTAGAGGGAGTAAACAATGACGTCTGTAAACTTGTCAACTCCCTCCTGGATTATCACTCCTTTTCTCACAGAGTTGTCTTGATTGAGAATATCCTCAATAAGTTGAGCCACATTGGCAGTTTTACACTCAGTGTCGTGGGCAGTGGGGAATTGATGCTGCTGCACAGGAACGTTCACCACTGAGGTCTCAATGTTACCTTTACTGTCCTCCTTCAGGTATGTGATCTGAGGCTTTAGGTTTCCCCTTGGTAGCAAGTGCAGGATGAAGTTTTGAGAACTGCCTTCAGCCACTTCATCATATTTGATCTGGGGCCCACTCTCGGTTAATGTGAACTTTGCCTTTCTAGCTATCATTGTCTCGGTAACCTCAATAATTGAGCCATCTGAATGAATGGCCTTAAAATGATGAAGAGAATTCAGTGATTCCTTGATTTTCTCCACCATTGTCTCAATTTCATCCTGGTTCTGATGTCTAATTTTGTCAAATGGCATTGATTCAAACAGATGGGCTCTGTTTTTGACGTTAGCTGGCAGACAATCCCCACCGTCCTCTGCTTGGATGTCGGCTTTTGTTGTATGAGTGTTAGCCTGCTCTCTTTCAATATTTTTTGCGATGAATGGGTTGTTTTGGAACAGGGCTGCACTCGTATTGACTATTTCCCCTAATCTATCTGGGTTTGTGGGCTCATCCTCAAAGATCGTGGAAGCCTCATCCCTGTCACAAAACCCGCGATCAACGCCAACAACACATGACCCTTGGTTACGGGGCTGGTCTGTCAGGTCGCTGCTTCCGTCTTTGCTGTGAAGATTGCCTTTGTGACACATTTCAAGCTCCTGCATTTGTTTCTGGACGGTCCCTGTTTCACCCCCAGAAATAGAAACTTTACCCTTGTCATCTAGATTTGGTCTAGATATGTTGACAGACTTACTTTCAAAAATCCTTCTGGTTGCCTGGACATCTATTCTTGTCATCTCCTCCTCACATTCTCTGTTAGAATCTGGACTGGAAGAACTTGAAACAAGAGGCTCTGGCTGCTCAAATACAGCTGATGTTTTACTGACAGCGCTTCTTTCCACTGTTTTGCCTGCTGTGTGAATCTTGGGTGTGTAAGGAGACACAGGATTACTCAGGGAACAGTTCTCGAATATCAAGCGCCTTGAAAGGACCTCTCCCTCAAAATCAGCTTCAGCAGTTGTCGCTTCCGTCTCTGAACTCAAAATCTCAGCAAACTCCTCATCTACAGCCTCATCCAACATCTTTAGCTCTGGTTGTGTGTGCTTCAGGAGCCTTCTCAGCTCACATTTCTGTCTATGTTGGTACAACGTTTCTTTGGGAGGTGGGGATGATGCAAATTGTTGGGGAAGTGACCCAGACTTGTTGCCTGATCCTAGCTGATGGCTGACTGATGCGACTGGAAGGTGGTCATCTTTCTTTTGTTGGGCGTCTTCGGCCATCTTGGAGGAACAGAGTAACATTCTCATCATTTTTGAATTATCCGGTGAAAACCATGCTCCAGAGAGGGCAAATGTGTTTTAAAGAAGGAGATGCATACATTACAGTACGTGAGTGGGTGGCTTTCTGCATGCGTAGTGTCAGTTTGTAAGCTCAACTCCAAAGCAGCCATCGTTGTGGGACAGCATCATTAACAACAATGATATACAACACAAACCAGTTCCCAAAGTCAGTGGAATCCAGCACCTATGCCATGCTTTCGAGGGTAACGTGTTAACTCTCAGGAAGCACACATTTTGCATGTTATTCTCATTTTTGTCACCATGCAAAGCCCGAAGTGAATCAGACAGATGCACCAACCACACCATCACTCACAAAACTAGTGAGGCAATAACTTACCTTGATGACTCTTTTCCCAGATTCGGATGACTGATCTTGGGCCTGAATGGAGACAAGAATAATTTCAGGTAAGAATGATTTTAATTAAGTAGACTCATGTTATAATTTGATGCTAATTCTTTGCCGTGTGTCGCAGCACACAAGGGGATATGTTGTCACCGTGTACATGCATGGTTTGGCTTTAAAACTGGACAGATATACTCGGTCAAATAATGGGATTGGCCTCAACTGTCTGGTATCGGTCAGGCCCTGGTTGTTTTTGAATCAAAACGACAGTCTAGGTTTATGTTTATAGTTGGCTTGTCTTTCTCTCTCTGCAGCAGAATTGAGGAAAAAAAAACCCAATTCAGCTTATTTTTCTGAAAGTAATAAAGTAATGTGTTTAGTGTCTACTTCCAAATGCGATGCTTAAACAGGCATACAAAAAACAAACAGATAAAACAGTATCTCAGAGATACTGCTTGTAAGATAGCGTCACCGATTCAACACATTTAATTAAGGATGAATGAAGCATATGAAAGGACTTTAGCAGAGCCTTGTTTACTGAGAATTTTCCTCCTAATGAGTAGAGAGACATGTACCGGTTTCAAAAGCCTGCTCTTTGGTTCCTGAGGTGCTGCCTTTGACAGATAGAGAGCAGATATTGCTTTGACAGAGACACAAAGCTTCTCCTTATTTTGGATGACGGAGCTTCCTCTGAAGTCTGCAGTCGACCTCCGCTTTTCATCTGCAGAGAAATCAGACACAAACGGGCCTTTCAGATTCTTCACATGGGATTCAGAGTCCAGGCAACATTAATACCCATCGTTTAGCATAGATGTCTTCAAAGTGGGAGGTGGGCCCCCTTGAAGGGAGAGGAGGCTCCAGACACTTTTAGGGGACATCGTTTACAGCAGCTGATTAGGTTTAATTTATGGTTAAGATACAACAGTGTGGAGGGAATTTCTGCCTCGCAAGAGTCAAACTTATCGTCACAGACGGTTTTCATGTATTTGGTGTTCTCTGAAGTTATTAAAACTGCAATATCAGGCAAGTTTAAATTTCTTTACTACTATGAGATGAATGAAAAAAAAATATATATATATATATAATACACACACGCTCTACCTAAGTGGAGGGCCACCATCTTAGACTATGTTGGTCGCTGTTAGCTATGAACCTGCAGTCACATCAAGTTTAAAATGGCATTGTTTTCCCCCACTACATCATAGCTACATTGCATATATTACACATATAAACTACATCTGCAGTATATGCTGAGTGTCAATCACATGTTCATTTTCTAAGTAGATGTGGAGCAGCTGCCATGTGGTCGAGTTATAAATATAACCCTTATGATGGTGAGGGAGAGATACCTGACTCCACTGACACACATACTGATTGAAAGGCCTGTCACGGCGGCTACAGTTGACTAAGCATGGAGAAGCAGAAGTAAACACACACACACACACACACACACACAGAGCTTTACTCTTATCAAAGCAGTAAGTCAACGGCTTCTGGAAAATGTTTATCAGTAAAAACTTGAAGCAGGAACTTGGTAAATGTGGGTTCTAACAATTAGGTCAACCTCAAGAGATTTTAAGTGAATATTTACAGACAAAACTATGTACTGATTATAAATACCATTATCCACGTCACTGTACTCGAGGATTTATAGTGATGGAAAGCTTCTCATAGCATATACAAGCCATAAAATATGCATGCAGTATTATTTGTACCCAGCACTATATCCAGATTATTCTCTCGTTGTCATCCTGGTTGCAGTATGAACAAAATACAAATGAGAACTCACCACCAATGAACAGATCCTGCTTTAGCCTGTTGTCTTACTTTCTGTGAATCTGCACGTTATTGTAATTTCCTTGTCTGCTCCTGCTGCTCCTGCTGCTCTCCAACTCTCTCCCTCTCTGTCTGGCTCACTCCCGCTCTCTCTGAGTCCCTTCTGCCTTCGTGACAGCTGACCCTTTCACCCTCTGACACTTATTCGGGTCTCCTAGCATGTCGGCTATTTCCAGCCTGCGCGGTGTCACACCAGTTTGAGTCAATCACACCTCATGCAAAGTCACTGGGCATGATATTCATCTCCATTTCATCTCCTTCCTGTCAGTCATGCCACCCACCGCCTTAGCCTGAGTCACAGGATTCACGGGGGGGGGGGGGGGGGGGGGGCGCTTTCAAGGGAACCTTTTCCATTGGAGCTGCCATCTTGTTTTGTTTTGTTTTGTTTTTTGGATTATTTTTTAAAGTTGTGTAAGGATTCATGTTCTTCCTGCTTGCCAAAGCACAATGCAAACAATAACAATTGATAAGTCCTCATTCATACCTCTGCCAGATAGGTCATGTTTTTATCCTTTTCTTGTCTTTTAACATAAAAATTATGAAGCCGAATTTCACCGAACTTGGTTGAGGAGGGTACCACGAGCCAAAGACGACCCCATTGAAATTTGAGGCTGATCCATTTTACACAGAGACCAAAAAAGTTCTTTTTCCTTCAAATATTTACGTTGAGTTTGGCTGAGGTCTCCTTGGAGGAGGGATGTTCTATCCAAGCTGTCATACTAGCTATCAAATAAATAATGGCTTGACCCTAATTCTAAGTCCACAAGGGCAAACCCTGTCACTCATTTCTTTGCTTTATAGCACTTGAGGTTGGTAAACAATATTGTAGATTGTTTTACACTTGAAGAAAGGAAAATAATTGCACTCACCAACTTGAGAAGCTACAATTTCATCAAAATCCACCGCTCCAACTGTTCTCCTCCTCTCTACCAGGCTTTGATTCACCACCTGCTGGAGACAGCGCTCTTGAAACTGTCACTGCTAAAAATATATTATGTTTATGACAACATGAAGTGTTGTTTCTATTTCTGGAGTCGGTCTGATAGACAAATATTAGATTGCAAATGTATCACATTAATGAGGCTTTCATGATTTTATTCACCTCTCGAGATGCTCTCCCTTCTTCTCCATCATCTTTAGCATCAGCAGAAATGTGGCTCTCCTCTGTAGATCTCCTCACTTCCTCAGTCACTCCGTTAATCACCGGCATGACATCTGTTGCCTTGGTGTTTGCCGCTCTGAAACGGCTCTTCGGCTTGTTTTGTGTGGCAGCCTTTGACTCAAACAGAGCTCGCAGGGCCTCTATGGACCCGGCGCTGTTTTGAAGACTCCCCATCGACTTGCTGCGGCTCAAATTGGTTTTGACTCGAACGCGTTCCCATTCATCTTTTCCCCTCATAAGAGACTCCGGATGAATCTCTTTATTTTGCAGCAGGCCACTCGAGGGAGGAGGAGATGCTGTTATCTACAGTAGCAGTACAAAACACTTGGCTCAGCAATTAAAAACTTTCTGTTATAAAGATTCCACGTTATAAGGTCAAAAGTCACCTCATGTGGCGTTGTCTTGGCGTCACCGTTATCTCTTGATGTTGCTTGAACAGAAGCTTCTACTGCAGTTTGATATCTGCCATGAACATGAAAGTCATCTACCCATGTATGAGTGCAGTCATAAAAGAGTGGTAAAGATAGTGAGGTGTGGTTCACCTGGCAACCAGCTGGGACACAGATGCTCTCTTATCCTGCAGCCCTGTTTCTGCCGAGGAGTCACATGACGAGGCGACGCTCCTCAATGACTGGGTAAGCCTCAGGTTGCTCTTCCGCTCCATGACCAATCACTTTACCACCGCACAGTTTGTTAATAATAGAATTGCCCAGAATATCTGAGGGATAATAAATAGCATAGTCTGGCGTAGTACCTTTTATTAGAGTACTAGCAGGTCTTTCTTCTTAAAATGATACTTAATCCAAAAAGTGGATTTTTACCTTTTCAAGTACTCACAAATAGGTGTCATCGTTTCACAAATATGTTTTATTTTCCCTCTTTCATCACTTCATTGTGACCCCTTCATGCAGAAAAAGCCAGCAACATATATTTAGCATGACGCTTAGAGCGATTGACGGTTAACAACGCAGAGGCAACAGCAAACCTTTCCAAAAATGTCTCTTCACCAACTCAAGTAAAACGTCTAGTATAATCCACGTCTTTGTCCAGCTGTATGCTGGGTAATCCACAGATGTGCTTTAGAGTTTGTAGTTGAACCTCTATTGGACAGCTTTGCTCATGCTAGCCGTTACGCTCCATTAGCAACAAGCTAAATACACATAGCTGTTCTTAGTGCAGGAGGGAAGAAAACCGTTTTGTGAGTTCAAGACACCTATTTGTGAATACTTTACTTTTTTGAAGAAGAAGAAGCAGACGAAGAATTGCTTGAGATCACAACGATGCATTTGTTTTAACAGCCGATCAGCATTTCACCTACTAGTCACATTTTTTCTACTAACCCCCAAAAATGGCAAGTTATAACATCACTAATGGATCGAGTAGAAGAAATGAGATGAGGCAATGTAGAACAGATTAGGATGTCTCAACAGTACTGCAGGTTGAGAGAAATGCAAACTTTGCCTTTAGCAAAAGATGTATTTATTTTTTTTTAAATTGAATGGTTACCTGAGAGGTGTCAGTCGGTGTCCGGGACTCTCGGCTCTCCTGCAGCATCACAAGACTCGCACGTGATGTGAAGCGTCTGGGAGCAAAGTCCGTTGCCTCGCTCATTACCAGTGAATGTGTAAAGGGGGGAAAAAAATGGATGCACGTACAGATTGATGACCGCATTACACTTCTGGTACCTTCATCAATAATTTTATTCCCCTGTAATTTGCTCCTAAGTGAGTTGTCAGGGAAGACTTGTTGGATGTGATGTGGAATTAAACCTGCAAAGTTCAGATGTAATTACTTGATCTTTGAGCAGCAGCAGGCCATCCGTTAAAATTAAATGAGGTTACCTTTATTGATCCCAGGAGAAAATAGTAAGACATTGACAAAGGACATCAAACAGAACATTGAACTTAATGAATGAGAGTTGCTCTGTGCAGCTTTGAGGGGAGCACACTCATTAACGGAGGTTTTCAGGTTTACAGAGGAATAAAGAGGAGTGGAGGGCAGCAAACCTCGCGTTAATCGTTTGATCGCGTTCCAAACAATGCATGCAAAAAAATGTAGGCTGGCAAGAACCTCATGATATGCTTTTATTTTAATATATTTGGGAATGTTGCATGTTGTCATCATTTAGAGTTCAACATGCTGTGTGACTTCCTGGCTGCTCTTATCATGTAATCTTCCCTATTATTGATAAATCAGCTGATAAATAGATGATTTGATTCAGTTTTAATTCATGACAATCGGCAACATTCCCAAATATGAAGATCCCCTCTGTTCCTCCTTTATTCCTCTGTAAACCTTAGAAACTAATGTAGACTAAAATATGCTTTATATTTATATCATTTATAGTCTGTATTCGAGGCTGGAATATTGATGCAGTACTGTGGGGGGAAAAGTAATATTTTACTGCTTCAATTGTATTGCCCGAAGCCAAATACTTCCAGTTACTTTTGAGGTACTAACCAAATTCCTAATAGTTTTTTGTAGATGTAAACATCTAAGATGGAGAATTCATGGTTTTAGATTTTAGGGGTTTTAACAAATCTGATGTTTTATATTTACTAATAAATGACAGAATATCTAGTGGATTAAGGACTCCTAATCTCCTCTTAATCACATTGCATTTTTGTGTTTTGTTAGATTACTTTACAATACAAATAGGAGGATCTGAAGAGTCATGCTCAGTCCCATCCTTACGCAATGATCTGCCCATGGGAAACCCCATCATTCATTCTAAAAAGCAGCAGTGAAACTAAAGTATTATCTTCCACAGTTTCTCCCCAAATATCTCCGTGCTTAAATTAGATTTCAGCTGGCTGAAGTTCCTCGTTCTCCTAGACAGCCTGCAAGTGTGGAAGTTCGTCTCCCCGCAGGAATTCCAAGCTCTTGTGACCTGGGAGAGTGGGAGGTTTGGTGGTGGGGGTGGGGTTAAAATATGAACATGAGGAATCTCTGGTCCCTCTTGACCTTGCTGACGACACCAACAGACGACCTCCTCCTCCTCCTCCACATGCTCCTGGCGCTGAACGCTTCCTATGATGAGTGAAACTGAATTATTACATTATTCCACTGCAGCGTGCTTGAGTTTGTCTCGCTAGTCTGGCGGCTGCCACACTCTCACAGCGCACGCGCACGCACGGGGAGAGCGGCCTTTTCCTCTTGAATCTCTGCAAAATTTCAATGATAATTCCATCTGGTGGTGTAATTTTTTTTTTTTTTTTTTTTTTACTGTACAGAGAAACACTACCCCGTGAGAGGGCCCCCACGGCTCGCCCATGGTAGTTGGGGAAATAAAACAAAAATATGCAAAAAAAAAAAATCCTGTCTTCCCAAACTTCAGACGCAAACAATCTGAAGTAGAACGCTTTGAGAACCCTTATTTTTAAGATTGAACTCAAGTAGTAATACATTTGTGAAAGAAGTACGAAGCCTCAAAACATCTTGTGACTTTAAATGACAATTATCTCTCCACTAAAAGAGGGGGGAAAAAACCTTAATAGCCACCTCAGCACTGATGAAATGTAGAAATCTTCAGTATGTTATTGTAGTGATAGTAATAGTACATGGTAAAAGCACGAGTTAGCAGCTTTCATTCGATGAAACAAAATTCATTTCTTCCGATTATTATTTATCATTCATCCTGCATAAATTGTCATTTTAATCTTGGCTCTCATTTTTCTGCGGATGCTTTCAAACTTTTTTGCATTAACATTTGTCATGCAGGACTGTTCTGCTAATAGTGTGATATTTCTATTTTTACACTCTTTCTCTGTGGGTTTCCTAGTATTCCACACGCGTGTAAAACGCTGTAGAGGTTTGAGACAATGTGTGCTTTTGTCAGCGCGCACAATTCATATTCTCTATCTCTTTTAGTCTTGGTTTCTGTTAATCAGTCCTCAGACAAAGAGAGAGCAACAGCAGCAGCGGAGGCAGCGCTCTCTCTCGCACACACACACACACACACACACACACACGCACACACATACACATATACACACCCCTGGGGGCAAAAACTGGAGAGATTCAGCCTGGCTGTCTCCCCCTCCTCTGCCCCTCCTCTCACTACAACTCTCATCCTTCCCGCCTTCAAAACCCACTCCTGTCTCTGTCTCAGAGGCACTGGAGAGATGAAAGGGAATATGCGATGCGCCGCCTTTTGACTGAGAACCGTGTGGTGTTATTAGGGGAAGTTTACTGGCCTCGTCTGTGTTTTTAATACACACTTGCTAACGCTGGCCAGCTGTTTGGAGGGAGGGTCTGCGGCTTGCAGGCTCCAATACCTTCACATTTGTGTGCTTGATGACTCCTCGATGCATCGGTGTGCTCCTGTGTTTGATCACCTTCTGTCTTGTTAACAGATGCCTTTTATATTGTATGGCTTCAAATAATCCAGCAGGGGGCGGTAAAGACCACAAAAACACACTGCTCTGTATTGTTGTACCCACCTTTGGGTTATATAGAAACATTATGGAGGGGTTAGTTGAGGCCAAGCTGGGTTATTTCAGTGCAACAAAATAACCCAGAATTTACAGCAGTGGGAACTGGATAATTCAGGAAGATAAGGCCAGCACTGTCTAGACGTTTCCAGACAGTGGAGTCAATTTATATGCAGGACTCGTCTGTCTCATCATGTATGAGAGCGAGAGAGAGACAGAGAGAGAGAGATTCTCTCATCATAAGGCTTCTCTCACCTCATTCAACCCCAATGCAGTCAGTTTTCTCTCTTGTTTCCACAGACTGCATCACAAGAGGAACCCGAGTGAACGTGACACTGCTCGTGTAGCGTGTTGGATGTGGGTGACACGCACGTCACATGTCACATGTCTGGCAGTCATGACTTTAGTCCAGGATTGATGATATACATGCATCGTGACACAAAGGGCAGGCGTAGTGTGTGTCTTGTGTTAGTATGTGACTCAGCAGTGGTGTGTGATTCATGCTTCTCCTACTAGTGACACTGACGTACACACACACTTGAAGTAATGTAGACCCTTTGAGGGAAAAGAACTTCTGTAATGCTTTGACAGTGTTGAGAAAATGTTGCTTTACTTAAAGGAACAAAGTTAACTTTTTTGAGGAATGCACTCATTTGCCTTCCTCCTCAGAGCCAGACAAGAACACAACATCTTTCTCTCATCAGATACTGGCTGACTGCTAGTTAGCTTAGCGCAATGAATGGTAGTGGATGGAAACTGTTCGCATTCCTACGGTAAGTCAAAAATTGTCACGTAAAAAGGTTTAAGATTTAGATGTACCCAGAAGTCATCCTCCTCATCCTCTCTTACAAAGTCAGCCGTGAGTATTAGCAAAAGTTTCTTTTCTCGTCGTTGACAAAGGTTTTGCTTGCCGATTTGCAAAAAAGTGTATGATAACTTTCGATGGATGTGTGCTAACACTTCCCACTCGCTACCATTCATTGTGCTAAGCGAACTAGCGGTTACTGCGGGTCTCGGCTCACTTAAAAGGTTATCGGTCTGACTGGGGAGGGTTGCATTTATTTCTCCCCCTGAAAAAAAACTTGGTGTATTTCTTTCATCTCATATCTTTGTGAATATGATTTCAGGAAATAATTAGTTGTTTGAGTAATATTTGCCACATTCAGTGACTCATCGATCGTGTCTTGGCCAGATCGCTTAGATGGCAGGATCAAGTCCAATTAGTCCCATCTGTTTTTTTGATCCATTTTCAATCAGATGACATTTTGTGACGCATAAACACATGAATAGGAAAACTTTTTACTTGAGTACATCATGGGCTTTAAAGGTCCTGTTAAATTTACGACATGATAAGTAATCTGTGACCCTGTCAGCTGGGTCTCAATATGGATTCTCCTGCGTTCATCTGTCCTTCATGATGTCGTTGATTTCACTCGCTAATATTCAGTGTTAGGACCCAAAACAGAAGCATGCAGAGAACAGATGAAGGTTCCACAAGTGTACTGCCAAATGGCGAAATACACACGAGGCATTGGATGACGATTTGACTGAAAAGAACAAATGGACCGCCCCAAGACTAAATCCATACTTGTCAGTAGAGTACAGCCCCAACAGAAATGGATTAAACTGCCAGGAGCACTTGGGTGTGTATTTATTCATTCCGCCAAAGAGGTCATGTTTTCAGTGGCGTTTGTTTCGCAGGAATATGCAAAAAACTACTACTTTTGGGGCAGATCTGATTAACATCACGAAAAATCACATTTATCTATTTTTTTTTTTACTCTGGGTTTGGCTGAGGTCATCTTGGGTTGCCTTTTTACTACGTACTCACATTGCTTCATAACAGCATGAATTTAATATTTTTTATTGCTGATAATCACAGATATGTGGCATGTCAACTTTGGCTGAAACCCAACTCTCTCCATTTCGTGCTACATTCATTCAGAACATTTCCTGAAACTCCAAAAGTCACCCATGGATTGATTTATTACCACCAATACCAGCAAGGTGATAAAATTTGACAGCAATTTGCTGTACACGTCATCCTACACTCAATATTTCTTCACTATTTTGAACCCAGATTTGATTTTATATTTCAGTCTCAGTGCCTGCCTGTAAATCCCTCTGCTTCTCATTGCTACTGGCTAGTTCCTCATTCTTGGCTTTGCAGTGGAAAAGTGAGGAGGAGGAAGAGGAACAAGACGAGGGAGAATGAAAGGAGCAAGATAAAGGTGTATATATTTATCCCTTCGCTGAGTCACGTATCAAAGAAAACAAATAGAAAGACTAGGAGCTTACTTATATAATTTCCATTTTGATTTTAGCTATTTTATTGCCACTAATCAAGCGTAAGAAATAGATTAAATGACCAAAATCACACGCAAACAATCAATGACTAATTCTGCAGCTACAGAGAGACAACAGTGTTGTTTCTCTGTTTATTTGTTTGTTTATTTGACTGCCAGCAGGATTACACAAACGCTATGAGGCAGATTTCCACTAAACATGATTTCCTTTACACTTTTTTTTTATTACTTTGGGTTGATGGAAGCAAGCGCTCTCCGATAAGTACCCTCTAGTTTATCTATTAAATACATAAAGAAGGTGATTGATTCTAATTATAGTGCAGTGGAACACTCCGTCTCTTTCCTTGTTTCATCTGTTTCAGAGAACATGAGAGACACAAAAAAGAAAGCGATTAAGTCATTTTCTTTTAGTTTGTTTGGTGGAAGAAACTAGAAGGAAATCTATATGTCATTTAGGAAAATTGTGTCCTCGCCAGAATCAAAAAGAACAGTTCAGGAACATACTGTCAGCTTATCCTAACACATGGCTATGATTTGTTGGAACACCCATCCCACCCTCTTCTCCAGAGTACATGAGTAGTGGTGATCTGTACACTCTGTGTGTGTGTGTGTGTGTGTGTGTGTGTGTGTGTATTCTCTGGCCCACTATGCTGCATGTTTTTCTGCAGGTGTGTGTTGTGCCTGAGGGGGAACGTGCTTTGGTACAGCTGAGTGGGAGTGACTTTGACCTAACCCCTCCCCCTTTTGTCCATATGAAGCTTCAGTAAACCCTGCCCATCTCATTAGACTTGCACAGGCAGCGGCCAGCCTCCCTGCATGTGTTTGTGTGTCAGTGTGAGTGCACGTTTCACACGTGTGACCACCGTGGAGGCGGCTGGAGACTCTAAGCTGCTTTGCGGGTATTAGGAGGGCAGCCGATCGCTGGCTACTCAAAGGGCTGTGTTTGCTACATGCCTTGAGGGGGTGACGGCATAGCTGAGCACTGGAGCATGGTGCCCAGGGTTTCACATAACAATGCTGGGTCGGGGGCAGCCCACAGAGACGCTGCACTCAACTGTACACGGTCACAAATACAGCTCTTGTTCAGCAGTCAAAGAAAGTGACAGCATTAATCAGTCAATGAAAGTATTTAATTTCCTTGCCTGATTAACCAAGAAAGGGCTGCTTTTTACTGATGTGGAATATTTTTGCAAGCGCATGCAATTAATTTGATGCATTTGAGTCATTTACATATATTTATCTTTGGTACGGTTGGTGCTCAGATCAGAGGTTAAAAGCAGGTTGAAGCAATGCACTTCACCTAAAAAGTGTAATTTGCTTTCTAAGTACTTACAAATGGTGTCTTCAAAGGTGATTTTTTTTTCTTCCTGCATTACGTCATCGTGATTCATGCAGAAAGAGCCCGCCACGGATAATTAACTTGAGGTTAAAAGCTACAGCAGTTAAGAAAAAAACAAAACAACAAAACTGACCAAAACTACAAACTCTCAAAGTACATCATCCTGTATATTCGAAGTCTTCCTTATCTCGGATGCTCAGTAATCCATAAAGTCTTTGATTTAAGGAAACGGCAAAGTATAACACTTTCAGTTTGGTGAACCGAATAAGCTAGCGAGTCCAATCCGTGCGACTGTGAATGAACACAGAAACAGAGGCGTTACATTTTGCCTGCTTTGAGGTTCAATCAAAGTATTTGTGGATGACTGAGTAACAGCCTTGCTAGCAATCAGTTGCTATTAGCTCCAAGCTAAATACAGTATATGTAGCTGGTCTTACCCACATTCTGGAGTCACACGGAAATAATGCAGGGAGGGGAAAAAAAGCCATCTGCCTTCGCTCAACAACTATTGGTGAGTCCATGAAGAGGCAAAGTGCACTTTTTTGGGTGACGTATCACTTTAAAGTCTCTTGGGTTTGTGGAATGATTAATCTGGTGTAGATGTGCAGTACAGAAAAAGAAAGCACACCAATAGTGTTGAGAGTGTGTCCTGCAGGACTGTATGTTCACGGCTGTTCACATCACACACACACACACACACACACACACGTGCGCACGCACTCATCTCCCTCCCTCTAGATTCAGTCCATGTCGAGAGCTGGAATATCAGGTTTCCTGCCTGTGTGCACAGTTTGTACTCACAGCTTCACCTTTGTTCCCCCTCTGTCAGCACAGGAGCACTGCATCGGGCCACTCTGCTGCTCTCTAAGGATAAGAAGTAAAACCGCTGGCAAACTGTCACCACTGGGTTTAGGGTTGCCAGGAGATAATTATCACAGGGAGTTAAAGCAGAAGCTGTATGCATTTGGATAATTAGTAGCATATGAGCAACAATTAAGGACTAAAAGTGTTAAATGAGTAGCCTGTGCAGGCTGGAATCTTTGTATGTGTGGCTCATTCATGTTTTATACTGTAAAAATATACGATTGTTGTTTTTGTGCATACCCCATTGCTGTGGAACCCCAGATGACCCTGCTGTGGCGCCAGTAGAGGCTTGGCATTGTGAGGGAGGAAGAGGAGGAGGAAGAGGAGGAGGAGGAGGAGGAGGAGGAAAGGCAGGGAGGGTATATGAGGATATTAGTGAAAATTTATGAAGCTGAAGAAAAGCACAAAATTCTGCAGCGTAGCAACACAAGACAGGAAAAAGAGGGAGTATTTGGCTGGTTTCCTTCTTGTTTCTGTGTGTGTGTGTGTGTGTGTGTGTGTGTGTAGCCATGCACGTGTGTGTGTGTGTGTGTGTGTGTGTGTGTGTGTGTGTGTGTGTGTGTGTGTGTGTGTGCATATGTACGCCAGCTCTTTATCTAATAATCCAATCCTGAACTTATTTAATGCTTCCAACTAATCAGCTGCACAGGGAAAGAGGTCTGTGGTTTGACTGTGGGTCAGCATTGCAGTGCCTTTTGAAATGTGATCCTCTGTGAGACGTCACACGGTGCAGCTCCTGGAATGTCGTGCGTAGAGACAGAACAAACTCAGCGCGGAGGCCGACTGTAATCTCTTATCTCTGCCAGTGACAATATGTACTGCAAAACTGTTAAACTGGCACATATCTGCAGCAGTCACACACCAAAGGAGTCATCATATTGGTGTTTGTCAGCTGGAGTGAACTTTTGTGATGCACATTTTTCCTAACATGTTGTGTACTTGTGGGAAGACAATGATTATCGTTCCATTTAACTTCAGACATGTCTGCAAAAAGTATGTTTGGAATGAATACTTTTGATTTTTTTGATTCTTGTAGCTTTCTGGCGTTACATCGCACATCATCATGTGGCAGTGTGCAGTATTTATTTTTCCGCCTGCTCTTACTAAAGGCAACTACAAAACTTTCTTGTCTTCTTTCTTGATTTAATGCTCGCAAACAAACAAACAAAATAAGCAGAAGAGAAGGAGACAAAATAGTTATAATTATAACAGAAAAATAAAACTGTGCAGGAAGTAGAGGGAACAAAAAAAATGCACAGCATGATAGAGAATGTACGTAAACAACAAAGACAAGGATGATCCTGAATACTTTTTAGTGTCTGGAAAAAAGAAAAAACCTCTTAGTGATGTCATCGGGGGTATCTTGGCTTGGAAATTGAACATAAAACCCGAGCTATAATCTCTCAGACGTTCCCAGACTGTAACAGTTTTACAAAACTACGTATATTTGTGGCTAAAATTCAAATGTCGCTTGTGGTTTGACTTCTGTGAATCATAAAATTAATCCTTTTAAATTGAATTACAGAGTACATATTCCCCGAGTACTACTCATTTCACAACCATGTGCATCTTACAAAGACAAGAATATTACATAATAGCCTGTAATCCAATTTAAAACTACCACAAACTGCACCCTTACTCAACTAGTGGGATAAATGAAGCAAATGTTAAGGGCCTCAATAAGAATGTGTTTATTGTTTTACACTTTATTGGGTTTCATTATGTTATTTTGTCCCCCAGCACTTTCGTTTATTCGGTTCTGTTTTGGTTATACCAATCTTCTCCACTAGGGGCGGTGTTGCGCAGGGTTTTTTTTTTTTAAAGCACATCCCTTTTTCATGAGGAGCTTGATGTTACAGTAGATACATGATGCAATCATGTTAAAGATCGTCACACTGTTGCAACATTTATGCTCCTTTGATGTGCTGATGAGAGTGCTTTTGTTTTCAAGTGGAAGAAAAAGAAAAAAACATTCATAGATGTTATTAATTCATCAAAACATATGCAGAGCGCTCTCATCCAGGTTATGTGATCATTTGATCATGCATGCATGGATGTTTCTCTGAATTTGCACGTTTGTTTTCTGTGTAAAACGTTAACATAATCTGGCTATTTTTGACGATTTGACCTCAGGTTCAACAGCACGTGTGATGCTTTTTTTTTTCACGTTTCCTTTGTTACAAATGCAATCACCAGATATGCGCATGTGTCGGTGTGTGACGGCAGATTATGTTAGATTACTGTAGATTAGTGGAGGAAAACAACGTTATTTTTCGATCTGTCCGCCTTGCTTTTGTCTTCACCTTTGTGGTGCCGCCCTGATGTTTCAGTGACACCCAGCTGAAGCTCGGGGGGTGGGGGTTATCTGCAGATCTGCACTTTCTCAAGCCTGATTAGCGATGCGCACCTGGGATATTATCTTTCTGTAATGCAATTCGAGTGCAGCAGAATCAACTCCAATCCTGTTGTTTACACTTATGATCTCAGTGATAGGCTTCCTTAACCCGCGTGGGTTTATCACGTCTTATTGTGTAAGAGAGACGTTGTTTATAAGATAATCTGAGGGAAAAGGTAGCCGGTTCACGTCCTCCTTGAGCCTGAGTCGGCTGCGCACGCTGAGAGACGTCAGAGAGTGAGACATAAAGAGGTCTTTTGTTGGAGATTCAGTCTGCGGAGGGAGGTTGGGAGGAAGATGACAGCCTGCTGCTTGTGTGTAGTCCTGCTGAGCTCTGGCTGTACATCCCTCCACTTCCTCTCACTACACACACGCGCACGCACGCACGCACACACACACACACCTCTGCACCGTACTCTCCCTCCTCCAAGGCACGACTCTGGTCACAGTGGATATTAATACACTGTATTGCCACTGAGTATGCTCAGCACAGGAGTGAAAATATCTGACAGACACTATTTATAGACCCTGCAGGCAGACAGGCGGAATCCACGGCAACGTGATCCAACCTATTCTGGAGTCGTGTTCCACAGAAATCGCCTCAGCGGAAGGAGCTGCAAAGACCAGAGGCCGGTGGCAGAAGTTGGCTGTGGCAGGAGTTTTTTTGGAGGGGTTGTTTGTTTCGTGTTTAAATGGAATGCCGGTGGCAATTATGGGCGCGGCGTGCTGCTGTACAGATGAAAGAGACACATGTGGCTGTTGAAGTAGAAACACATGTGATGTAATATTAATGCAGGTGTGTCCCTCCCTGGTGCCTTCTTAGACACACTCTTGAGTGAGTGATGAAATCTCTGAGGAATGCGTGTGTTCCAGTTCATGTTATGCGGTCATGCTGTTAATCAGATCCACCTTTAGATCAGAGATGGACATAAACACACACATACACACACACGCGCGCGCGCTCACACCAGCAGCAGCAGGTCAGCTGGGTGGCTTGACCTCTGTTTGGCTTAGGCATCCTGTGTCATGCTGAGATTCTGGACGTAAACAGAGAGGCAGGAATGGATGAATAATGAAAAGCAACTTAGCTGCAAGTTGACCTCCATCACCTTCCTGATTATGCAAATCCCAGAGCGAGTCACGCAGGACCGAGGAGAGGTACAGTATATCCGTTTCCCTCCTCGGAACTGGAACCGTGCAGAGCTGATTCAGCCTCATTCATCACCAGTGACATTTTAATAAGAGAGGCTTGTTGCTGGTCCCAACAAAACAATATGATTTGGTTAATGGGTAAACATGTCTGTCCTAATCACACATACACTGTCCTGCAGCTTTATAGCCAGATAATAGTTTATGTGTCAAACCAGAAAAAAACAAAAAACAGTTCAACACCATGCTAATACTGCACTTGTACCTCTGTGTGCGTGTGCGACTATGTGCATTTCAATCATCACCATCATTTTCAAAATCCTGTCTTGTCAAACATGATTTAAAAGAAAGGTGACAAATTAAAGGAAAACCCTGAATAATAAGAAGAGGAACAAACTGTGAAAACCCTTCCCAAGAGTCTCCGCTGGGCTGCTCTGTCAGGGATTGAGGGGGATGATTTGTGAATATTTATTTGTAGATTGTTCACAACAACAACAAAAGAAAACTAGTGTTCCATCGGAATAATCTGGTGGCTCAACTCTTTAATAAGAATGTTTTCCTTAAATTTTGTCACCCATTTGTACGTAAGAACATGTGAAATTGATGCATTGTTTAAGTTCCTATCGTCCTTAATCATTCTCCTTTCCAAAGACACACGACAGCGATCGTGTGTGACATTCTGGACCTTTTCTTTTTTTTTTTTTGCTTTTTACCTTCTAGCATCACCAAGCTTGAGTGTGACCCTCGGCCCTCTGACCCTGGTCTGTACTTTAAATAAAGATCAGACAATCTCACTGATCACAACGTGGGGTTTGAAACATAAAACAAAATGAACAAACGGCACAGGGAAAGAGATTTTTCACCAAAACAGCAACAACAAAAATAAAACAGAACCCGACAAGAGCAAACATCAGTCACGGAACATGACCTGCGCTGGTCATTAGTAGCGACTCCCGGCTGTCCTGCACATCCTAATGGGCTCATATGACTCTGTATTTTGTTCTAAATCAATATTTCCAATGAACTCCTCTCACATGATGAACACAAGTATTACTATATCAACATGTTAGCGTGCTAGCATGTACCTCAAAGCACCTTTGTTCCTCCTGTAGGCTCCTTTGTTTACTACAGCTGCTGTATTTGTGATCATTACAGCATTTTTGTTTCTTTCCGGTGCCCCATCGTCTTTATCTCCTCTCCGTGACTTTTTCGTGCCACACTCCCCTGCTGCTCCACCGTCCTCCTGCTTTCTTTTTTTTTTTTTTTTTGCTGCTGTAGCAGAAGTGGACTGATGTTCAGTGGTTATGACACATCTCAGTTGCCCCCTACAGGGCAGAGTTCCTTCTTCTCTTCCACTTCACAATACAGGGTGTGTGTGTGTGTGTGTGTGTGTGTGTGTGTGTGTGTGTGTGTGTGTGTGTGTGTGTGTGTGTGCGCGCGCGTGCATGTCATAGACAGCGACAGACTCACAAAGTGGTAAACAGACGGACTGGCAGACTGATCATCTGCTTGTCTTGCTTTCACACTCACCAAACTTAGCCCTTTGGTGACGACGCTACGTACTTGCAAGTTTGAATAAACACGCTGAGCTCTCCTCCTGTCGTCTGAGAGAGAGTGTGTGTGTGCTTGTGTGTGTGTGTGTGTGGGTGCTGTGCCTGAGCATGTGGAGGGAGTCACATGTTCGCATCGTGCTTCCCCAGCCTGTCTGCTCACCTGGTGGTTGCCATGGGAACAGCCAGACAGCGGCAGACTTTGCACCAGCCTCCTCAGGGGATTGTGAGGAGAGAGAGGAGGTTTAAGGGTGAGGAATCTCTCTGGGACTTTAAGAGCTATGGGGGAAAAAAACACCAAACTTGAGCTTTTGAGGGCTATTAAATCTATAAGACGTGTGTGTGTGTGTGTGTTTTTGAAGATTTTTTTTAATCACTGCTTTTAATAAGGACTCTTTGTTCTCTTTTGCTAAGCCATAAAGTTTTTGAAACACCTTTAAACAATTTACTTTATATGAATATCCCACTTTGTCTTGAAGCTGTTGGGGGAATTAAAGCTTTTTGGAGATTAAAACAAAGGGGGTAATGTTTGCACACGCACACACATGCACACACACACAGAATCAACAGACCTCCCCAATAGTGCAATAACAGGGTAACTGAAACACACATGCTTTGTGTGTTGCTGTCTGATCATTTGCATTCACAAAAGAGAGGAAGAGAATCGCTCTGTTGTCCTTCTTTTTTTTCCGTCTCTGTCCTGAAGAACACCCGCAGCTGGACCGAGGTGCTGTGCGGTTTGAAACGCCGCTGCAGCACTGAACACTTGTTCTTATGGTTAGGGGATTTTTTTTCTTTGCTCCTTAATTGTGCCTCCAGTTTATTATGCTGACGCTTGAATAGCAAGATGTTCCCAGCTTTATCACACCAGTTGCACACTTCTCTCCTTTGTGTTTTGCCAGCTGCCCTGCGAGAAGAAGAAGGGTGTAGGGTGGGTGGGGGGTGGGGTGACTCCGGGGCTGCATGTGTGTGGTGTGTCTGTGTGAACGTGAAGTTGATGTTGTGTTCTTTTTAATTGCATCTGACATGATGAGCAGTTATTAAAGATAATTCTGGTGTTTGCACATGCTACATACAGGCACTGTTTTTCACCATGGTCACCATCTTGGTTTCAGCAACTGTAGCACTTTGAATTCTTGGCCGGGAGACTGGCAACACAATAAGCACGACCCTGATTCATGACATCATCAGGAGGAATCGTCAATCATAATCATAATCGCTTTTATGGCTAGTGTTGCTAACCAGCTACTCACTGGGTTTCTGCTAATTCTTGACGAGATTAGGCTGCATTCAGACCAAATCAGGTGCTGCAGAATCTGCGTGATGTATGTTCTGAAATGTAATTCCCTCCTACCAGAAACCCCTACTCGGGAAGTGATACAACGCCATGTGAGTGCACGGCAATTTATGTCTTTTTTTTCTCCCTCAGGCAGGGTTGCGCCGCTCCGGAAATGGTATCATGGAAGTGATCCACTTTTTCAGCTGCTCTGTAAAAAGCAGAATGCTACAATGCTAAATGGCACAAAAGCTGTGCTTCCGGTCTGATTTCTGGCTTACGTGATCGGCTGCCCCAGTGTGACATTAGATTGTGTTCCTCCAAAGGTTGACTGGTTCAACGTTTCTTATCTATTAAAAAAATACTTACCCCATTCAAATGAAAGCGTGTATCTTCACGTCTTCATGTGTCTAAAAACAACAAGTCCCACAAATATACTACCTGGACCAGAACTGGACCCAGCCATCATTTGAAAGACAGGTCCTGCCCCCATGTCGAACGAGAAATGATGGACCTTGATATGACCAGGAGGCACAGACCCAGATGGCACCCATATCACAGTTGCTAATCCATTTGTGCTTTACTTAAACATCCACTTGCTGTCATGTGGATGCCAAATACCCTCGATAGTTTTGTTGCATCTACCAAAGAAAGACAAGCCCTCCTCACTATACTGATCTTTTCACTACTAAACAGTTGCCCCAATCAACCAGAGGAGGCGCTAGTGCAGAGACCAGGACCCATACTCTCATCTGGCTTCCCATTCGTGGACATGGCCAAGTGCAAGAACCGACCTCTCTGACTCACTGAGCACGGACAATTGCTCACACTGTCCAATCACTTTAGTGTTAGTCATGTTAAGAGACTCGGGACTTGACCTGTTGGACTTGTGAGAACTTGTCAGTGAGGACACCATTGTGTCAAAGTCCAGTTTGTGCTGGCTCAAGTCCTGTTTGGTGAAGATTGTATCCAGTGTTTTGGGTCCGGTTCTAATCTTTACTTTGTCAGGAGGGAAACTGCTGATAGGTCTTCCCCCTCCTCCTCCTCCTCCTCCTCCTCTTCACCCTTTCTTCACCCTCCTCTCCCTTTCCTCTGCCTGTCTGTCCCAGTCCCAACTGCAAGGCCGGTCAGCCCGGGGTGAACCAGTGGGCAGCAGCAGGGATGGGAAGAGGATGGGAGGGGTAGAACACAGAGGCAGACAGTGAATGGACACACAAACATACTGTCGATGGAGATAGATGATGTGTCTGGAGACAGGACACTCTGCGGTCCGGGCCAGCTGATCCCTTCCCATCCACCCATGTGAGATGACCACAACACAGACATGTGAGTCTCTCCAGCAGTCCCACAGGCAGGGATACACTTACATAAAGCAGCTCCGGCTCTCGCTCGCCTCTCTCTCACATGGGGGAGCATGTGAGACAGGCTCTTTCTGCTGCTCCCGCTGCTTTTTCTCTTTTCCCACCCCCTTTGTCTGTCACTCTATCTGAACAGCTTTGCAAGACGGCCACGCAAACCTTCAGACGAATATCATCTCCTTCTCCTGCTGCTCCCAAATCAGTCAATCTGCAGCGGAGAGAGGTTACCTGACCTCGCCACCCTTCCCCTCAGCTCCTATTCACTCGTTGCTTTTGTGCGCGTCTCCCCTGACCTGTGTGCAGGGCTCCTGGTCATGCCCCGTCCCCCTGGGCCTCAGGGAGGATGGCCAGAGGTCAGTATAATGTGCAGCTGTAGGGTGAAGAGGAGGAGGAGGAGGGCTAGAAAATGCTGACTACATAGGAAAGGCCACCCACATGACGTCACTGTCACAGTTTGAGCTCACGGCATTGTGTCTGTGCCAGACTCCCATGCAGGCTGCCTCTGTGGTGTAAGCAGCACAGAGGCAGATCAACATTCACAACTGACTGACTGCCTGGAAGCCAGCCCTGCTCAGCATGTCACTCAAGCCTGGATGTAGTAGCTGCAGTCATTTAGACTGGGATTTTCAGGAATGATGCACAAATAGATCATTCTCCTACTCACACTGTACGCTATATTTTTGTACAGAGCCACACAAAACTAACTAAACATTTCTGTTTTTGAGGTAAATTTAACTTAATTTACGTAGAGTCAATTAATAAGGTTAGGTAATTGATAAAATTAAGAAGTGACTTTTTGCTGCACACAGTAAAATTAGTGAAGACGTAAATCTAAAATCAATAAACCATAAGATAAGAGAGGATCTGTTCTGGGAAATTTCAGGTGTTACAGTATTACGTGCATAGCAAAAGTGCATCAGAATGAAAAAAAGTAATAAATGCAATCAAGTAAACTTTTGGAAATGTAAAAATAGAAACAGTACACGTGGCAAGAAATCTACAAATATCAGCGATATGCACAAGTGGAAACAGTATATAAAATATAAACAAAAACAGGTTGTAGATAGATAGCCGGTATCTGATGTTTGAGACTTGACGCTTCAGTCACATTCGTGCACAGGCGCTTAAGAAGTATCGATGTTTAGCACCAATCTCAAGTTGAATTGCTCGTTTGTCCTGCAGTGAAATCCATTGTTACTCAATTAACAGTGATATGAATCGGTAATTGACGGAGCAAATCAGGACGACAGCATCATCTTCCTGCTGCTACTCTTGGAAGGAATTTGGCAGGCGGCCACGGCAGGACTGTTGCTTTCTTTAGGATGAACCTCGTAAGCAGCATTAATAGCACATCCAGACTGAATTAATCCCTCGGAGGAGAGAGAGAGAGAGAGAGAAATAAGAAGTATCTGCATTCCTTCCTGTCACCTGAAGAGACTCCATACTATCACCCAGTTTCCTGCTCGCTGAGGAGGGAAAAAGATCCCTCAGATTGCTCTCAATCTGTACACATATTCTGGGCGTGCTTCCCAGTCGGCAGAGCGCCCTTGGCACAGCCAGACGGAGTGAGCGCTGATCCCCCCCCCTCCTGTCCTTTACCTACTTCCCTGCCGCTCTGCTCCAGAGTGCCACCGTCGGCCGGCCTGCAGACGGAGGCTCCCAGGCAAACAGGCACAGTACACAGTGAACTAGACGGATTATCTTTGTCGAGGGAAGAGATCGAGACAGATTATCGCATAACAGTCCTCACCATCACTATTTCACTCCCTCCAGGGAACCCAACAAACGTCTTATACAGATTATTATCAGCAGAATATGGTGGTTAGCTCATTTGGATGCTCAGAGGAAGCAACAAAAGGGTTTATCCCGGGCGTCCTATTTAGACGCCAAAAAAAAAAAAAAAAATCAGTTGAGGAATATCAGACGTATCGCACTGATAATCTCATCTCCGATTGTCAGACATAAATTGGTGTAACGGGACTCAACTATGAAAGTGTAAATTGAAGCATCAACAGTCTCCGAGTCAGAAAACGTTCAGATCTGAAGTGTTGGCTTTGTGTCAGCAATTTCTGCTGCTTATTGTCAGCAGTGGGAAAAACACACTTCCATTGTGGCTGCGATTATTGGCATGTGTTTTCATTTGCTCTTCAGAAGAAGGGCAGCGGCTGCCTGAGGGCTGGTTGAAGTTGAGAGGTCACGACCCCTCCTCAGGCTCCATGCGAGCAGTGGTGACAAGAACACGTGGGGGTGTTTTGTCTTGTGATCATTTTTCGTGCCTCTTTTAAAGTTCGAATGAGTTAAACGATGAAAGAGAGAAAAACGTGTAAATGCAGAATGACCAATTAGACGAACTCCTGACTTTGACTGAATGCACGTGCATCATGTGACACGTCCAGTAAGATCCAGGACTTCTTCTTACTGCTCAGTTTTTGCAATTAGACAATTCTTGTTGGTGTTGACAAAGCTCCTCTTTCTCTTTTACTGTCTTTTACTACACGATACAAGCTTGTTCTCGTGGTTATTTGACATTCAGGAATGAAAAAGAGTTGTAGGATGATGCTTGATAGTCGTAATGTAGAGGAGATTTCTCACAGTACACATATATTTATTGCTCTTGAAGAAGGCGTCTGGGAACTCAAATGTCAAAGTCATTCAAGTCCCAAGACTTCAAGAAATTCAACTTACGCATGATTTCAGAGAGAACTACATGTTTACATCTTATTTAGTTTATTTGATTATTGTCCATTTTAATCTTGTTTTAGTCAGCAATATCTGGAAAAAATGTGCATGACAAACAATTCTGGCCTAGTTTATGATGACTAACTGACAGACCAAGAATTTTTGTTGTATTTGCTCATAACAAACTACTTGTATTTTATTCAAGTGTATTTGCTAATACCACTATTAGATGACCTAATGCACTCATTCCCTTTTCTAACTGTGGATTTGTTCGAGGCAATGACTGGTAGAGATTACCGCAGTTTCTGCATTTTGGCAGCTGCAGTCGAATGTAAATTTATGTCACGGGTTTTAATCATTTGGTTTTCCAACGATGGATTATCTTTGAGAGCCCATTTAGGGAGCTGCGCTGGAGCTGTCTAGGGGCAAGAAAATACAGGCACATATCCTTATCACCACCAACTGGACTGATGTGAGGTTTTATCAGCTAAAACTCCTGCAAAAATGCTCAAGAACGAAGTGCCGGGCTTTAGGGATGGCAACACTGCCGCTGCTCTGCTGCTGCTTGTGGAAGTGAAAAATGTGCTCATAGATTGTTAACAGGGGCGAAGAGTTATGGTGTCTTGGTCATATGGTTGCCACGGCAACATGACATCAATGCAGACAAAGTGATGCATGAAAACTCTAATAGCAGGGGACCAGTTGCTAGGCGACCTGGACTCAGGGAAGTCATGGGGCAGACGGCCAAAGTCTTGTGAAGTGGGGGCTCAGTGTTGGCGGGATTATATACCCTCTAATTTTAATGTGCAGGAGTGTGAGAAAACACTTGCACACAGGATACTGTTTTCTACGGGGGGAAACACACGCGCGCACACACACACACACACACACACACACACACACTTTCATGCAAATATTAATTATATTATTATATATCCTGAAAAAAAAAAACACACTTTCATGCAAATATTTTACACAGTTACTGTATTGAGTCAGGAAAACTGTACCACAGACACAATTTCACCTGCAATTTCATTCTAACTCAATTATAGTGACCAAATGTGTAGATTGAGTTGGTTTTGCTGAATCACTCACACTTCAAAGCTGCAGTTTGACCCAAATCTTATTCATTTTTCACCCACATGAATTATATTCTCATGCTGCAGTTGGAGAGCCACTTTGTCAGCCTACAGATTTATGTATTCGAATTTCAAAGCTTTCCGATAAAATCTCACATTTCATTGTAATGAAGTTCGTCACCTAATGGGTCACTTGCCGGTTTGCCGTTATTCAAGTTCAGGTAATAAAATGTGAAAGTTAGGCAACATCTTATATAAATGCAAATACAAGATAACGATGGCGATAAAGACAGACAGACACAAGAGGTGATGACACAAATCACATGACAGATCACATGGTGACTTAGAACAAGAGAAGAGTTTATTGCTTGACTTAATTTTAACTCTAACACTATCATTTCAAAGTTAGAGATTAAGCTATTAAAAAGTGTTCAGCAAATTAATTCAGTAATTTCCTGGAGCAGAAACGAGAGCTCCCCAAATCCAAACTGATTACAAGAAGTAAAACTTGCAGGATAAAAATCAGAACAGGACGTGCCCACACACATTCTCATTTTTTCCCCATATTCACTCATGTTCATGTTGCATGAAGTACAATAAGTACAATAATCTAGGCAATTAGTTACTAAGATCTCAACAGGGTTGATGTGATTGTTAAGCTCTGTAAATGAGTGCTTGACTTCTGTTGACGTGCTATAAATTACATAATTTCACTGCGTTTCAGCTACACTTGTTTGCTACAAATTTACATGAACTTTTTCCAAAAATGGCAATATTTCATTTAGATGGTTTTCATAACTGAGGGAATACAATATACCCACTAATAATCCTGTTTACATGCAGCCATCCAGCCTCGCAAACTTCTGTTTGCTAATGCCGTAACAAGTTTGCTATCATTGTTTCCTTCCTGTTTGGCTAATTACACACAATGACAGTTAAATATAAGCTCTAATGGTGATGTTAAGTGTTTTTCTACTGTGAGTTTACTGTGCGAAGACATGTTTAAGTGTTTGAATGTATGTAAGGGAGTTAAACTTGTCGCAAGCAGTCTAACCCTGTACATGGACATGCTGCATACAAGTCTAACCAATGATCCTAAGATTTTGGTATACTTTCAGTAACTGAGTAATAGTGGGATAAACAAGTGAATGCAGTAAGTTTGGTGCTTATTCTGGTGTAAGCAATGCAGTATTGGAAGTTTTATTATTATAAAAAAAATCAGTTTATTAAGACGGTTTGAATTGTACAAGGACAAGAGGAAAAAATAATAGAATATGTCAGTGTGTAGTGGGGCAGCATGGCTCGGAGGTAAAGTGGCTGCCGAGTAACCAAAGTCATGCAAGACCCGCATATTTCGTGCATTTTGTGTGGAAATCTGTGATTTATGCGGTGAAAGTGCGGCATCTTTGATAAATGCGACCCCTCCATAAATGTGCAGATTTTGGCTGATTACGTGTCGAATTATGCCATAGCATAATTGTGATTTTCTGGATGGACTGAGAAACTGAGCCCCTAATTGCTCCTGATGGCCCTGCGATGGACTGGCGACCCGTCCAGGGTGAACACGCCTCTTGCCCTATGTCAGCTGGGTTTTATGCCCTAGCCCCCACCCCCACAACCCTTAATGGATAAGCAGCATAGAAAATAAATGGATGGATGAATGGATGTCAGTGTGTTATCTGAAGGTTGATTACACTACTACTGTTTTTTTTTAAATTGTGTTAGCAATCCTTCTCATGATGAAGTCAGACAATCAGACCTTATCGCCACATTAGCTACATGAACTTTATCTGTAGGTAAAAGTGGAAGTAAGAACCTGCAATTGCTAATTCCTGATTGTACAGGAAAACTACTGCAGCTGAACCTGTTGGTAGATGTTTGACTGTCTGTGTTACATCATGTTCACTTTCCATCGGTGAACCCAGGGGCTTGCACGTCTGATAACGTTGCTTTCATGCCCCGACTTGCTTAGTTTTAGCAAACGTCACCACATTTACCAGAACTCAGCTTTGTGAGAGAGCTGCTGTAATGATTGATAGACGGAGTTTGTAATGAATTTTTCTCTGACTGAAAGAAAATCGTACCGATGGAGTAAAGTTGACATGTTCCTTCAGACCACAGCAAACAAATTAAAGGTCTAAAACAGCCCCGAGAGATGTATTATTGTAGCGTGTGGTAGGATTTATAACCCGTAGATGAGCTTTAACATGTCAAGGTGATAATATTATGACACCGGATGAGATCACCGTCACAATGCATGATGGATGATGTGGTGCTCCTCTCTCCGCAACCTCTCTCTCTAGCTCGAGCCCATGAGTCACATTCGACAGGAAATGTGCGCCATTATGAATGAAGGCTGTCAGACGGCTCGCTATGATCAGCTTAATTAGAAAAGGGGGAATTGTGATGAAAGCATTAGTCATCGCAATCAAGAGACGCCCGGTGAACTCTGATTACAATAGACAAACGTGACGCCAACAGGTGCTTGAGCAGAGCAGAGGTATTAATGAATAAATCCCTGGGTTGTTGCATAAATCATGAATCATCTTTAACAAACTCTTATTCGCCCAAAAGTTTTGTTTCATTTTCAATATCCGTCTTGACCTTGAGCTGTGATATTTGGCTTGCTATTTATACTGGAGATGAAAATGGCACATGGCAGCATGTGCTCCCCCCCATATGTGGTAATGGATAAAGAGAATTTAAAAAAGGAAACAAGCTGCGCCACTGTTGTAGAGTGAGGTACTTATGTCATCCTTATGGCCTTGGGTGAGCCTATTTATAGGAAGTGTTGCCTTTTATATCAGCGCCAGCAACAGTGGCCTTTTATACTCCACAGACAGCAAAGTGTTGGCTTTGCCTGTTGATGTGACGAATGACTCACATGCATGTGCAGTGGATGACCACAGAAAGGTTTGAAGAGAAGAACTGTTGACTATTTTGAAGCTATATTTCATCTAAAGTGTGAGTCGGTGTCTTGAGCTCCAAAAGTCGCCCCCCACACACACACACACACATACACACACACTCACACGCACTTGCCGTTATTCTTTGTGACTCCTCATATGTGTAGCTGGCAGCTAACTACAACTATAGCAACGAGATAAAGCCAAACCTGACAGGAAAACCCTGGTTTACAAACTCAAGCGTATCATCTGATATAATCCACGACTTCTTTATCCAGCTGGATCCTTAATAATCCATCAACACTTTGATTTGAGCTGAAAAAAACTCACCATGGGCGAAGTGCGCACGTGCTAGCTGGTCGAGCTCGTTGAGATTTGTGCTCGTTGCTACTGTGAATTAGCGCTGAGTTGTAGCTTGCTTTCAGCTCAAATCATAGTATTTGTGGATTGCTGAGCTTAAAACTGGATAGTGCAGTTGTGGATTGGACTGGATGACGTGGCTGAGAGTTTCTCAATGGATTTTTAGGACAGTTTTGTTGTTGTTTTATTACCGTATTTGTTGTTAGCCATGTTACCTTCAAGCTAAAATTCATGGCTGGCTTTTTCTACATTCTGGAGTCACAAAGAAGTTAAACGAGAGGGAAAAAAAATATTCTCATGAGCCCAAGACATCTATTTGTGAGTGCTTAAAAGTTAAGAAACTACTGCCTGGTGGCATCCACACATCTTGTGTTTTTGTTTTTATGGTTTGTGGTGTTTGCTTATGAGGATTAGACTTTGATCACATTCACCAGGAGCAAGAGGAAGCAGCAGAATCGTATTTCCTAAAACTGTTCTTTGAAACATTGTCCAGCGTTCTCTCACTTCTCAGAAGGGGCCTTAGAAAAAGAAAGACACCTCCAGCAACAGAGCCCTTTGCGAATGAAGGGTTTTGCAAGGAGGGATCCTGTTTGCCAAATTCTGGCCGGCTTGTTTTTGCTCTGAAACGCGATAGCCCCTCGGGATGAACTACTCATTCTTCACCACCTAGGGACTTCTTAGGAACAGAGGGCTGCATCTGTAGAACAAACAGCATGTCACGCTCGCTGTCTTACTGTTATCCTGCCAACTGCCCTTTCTGCTTGTTACCATGACAGCAAGGGGGAAACTCCTGGAACCAAAATATCTCTCCAACTCAAAAATTCCTCGGTAACTCCTCCACGTTTGAGGCGCACAAACATCAGAACTCAAAGTTTATGAATAAATCTGCATCTTCAAAAACCTCAGAATGAGATCCAGTTCTCACAGCAGAAGCTTTGATGCCAGGAGGCACCAGGTGGGACCATAAGGTGGAGGGCTTAAACCTATAATAATAAAAGACAAAAGGCTCAGCTGCTGCTGACCAAAACGCTCTCCCATGCTCCCTCAAATCCAGTAGCCCCCCCCCCCCGCACCTTCAGCTGCACAACACAGAGTCTGGCTACAGAGTCAGACAGTAAAATGGCGTATATGATATGCACAAAATATAGTTTGGGGGACTGTTCAAGGTTTCTGCTCGTGGCTCCGTCTGGAGAAAAGCCTTGACACAGATTGAAGAAGGAGACTCAGAGTCCTGCCAAATATAGGGCATGAATCAAGCAGGGCTGATGTCTGAGTGGGGCGAGAGTTTTTGTCTTAGTTTGATGTCTGACATGAGATCAGAAGAATATATTTTAGATGAGAAACAGAGAGTAGGAGTATTTGAGGGTGCAGAGAGAGAGAGAGAGAGAGAGAGAGAGAGGGTGGGAGGATCTGTTTCAACACAGACAGTATAACTGTGTCACACTGTTGCGGGTTATTTCAAGTTCATGTTGACTTCGGAGCCGCTAATAATCCAACTGTCACCACGGCCGACTATGTGGAACTAATGTACGCCTGCATGTCCTCTGTCCTTGTCTTTTCCCTCTCTCTGTGTCTGTCCTTCTCTCTCTCACTCTCTCTCTCCCCCTATCATGACTCATATGTACCTCTGAAACGCCCAAACACAGACGGATTCATTACATGATGATTTCTGGCTTTCGCAGTGAGTCAGCCTCAGCACATGCACTCCTCCGTAGTGGTGTGGGCTCGACGAGTGCTGGCCACCTCTGTGCTTTGTCATCAGTTCTGCATGTGCTTAAATGTTCTGTTCTGGGTTTGGAACCACCCCCCCCCCCCCCAAAAAAAAAATAGAAGAAGCATCCATTGCAAAAAAATGAACTGAGAGTAAACAATGATGTCACATAAATGTATGTATTGGACAAATTTTACTCAACAAAACAAAACCCAAACAAAAAACAAAAGTTTTGGGTATTAAAAGTTCCATCAAACGAGTGATACTTCCTGATTCTATATATTAACGTTATATTGAAGTGATGTTTTGTTATTATTGTTGAAATAACTGACAAAAGAAGTCATATTAATTTGCACTGAAATAAATAGAAATATAAAATATAAGAATTAAAAACATTCAAAGTGTGTCCTGCGGCCTCGTACCAACAGCTGGTACTGATCTGGAGTCGTAGGTCACATGACACAGAAGCTATTGAAAAGGATGCATTTTGTAATGAAAAATTGAAAATAGGGGGAAAAAATAGCAATGCATTTGTCAAAAACACAACATTTTTTTGTTTGGCATTTTCGTTTGGCTGTTAGTTCACCTCCACATCACTGTACGCGCAGTCGAGTGTGGACATGTAAAAGTGCGCTGGTGCCATTCGGTGTGGTGTGTTCTCTATCTGTCTCTGTGTAAACACACGTTTCACCAGCTGTTCTACCGATCAGAGCTCAGCTTTCTCCTCCTAGTGAGTTTATTTTGGTGGTTGACTCAGTTGAATGAGATTCTCTCTTTTATTGTTGCTTTAATAAATATTCATTTGTATTTCTCTAACTAAACTAAACTGCAGTGACCTCATGATTCACCACAGCTTTGTCACACACAGTCACAACTATTTAGAATCAGACAGCGAACAAACTGAACCCTGAGATACAGTGCGTGCGTGTGTGTGTGTGTGTGTGTGTGTGTGTGAGTGACCCTGAAGCGAGGCTGTGCTTCACGTTGGCGTCAGATCCTTCTGTGGCCGGAGCTCAGAGGTCAGAGCTTTCTAGGCCAGGGGTATAAGGCTGCAGCTTGGTGTGACGTTAAAAAAAAAACACACACACACATGCATGCACACACACTAGTTGGTGTTCCTGCACACTGTTCGACTGTGCTACGCAACATTTGAGAGCAGGGTTGTCTAGTTAATAAATGTCCAAACCAGCCTTGTAGCAACCTGATCCGTCACTGTTTTACTGACAACTCGTCCAAGCTTTCTTTTTTTAGCCAGTTTATCTTAAATACACACACACGCGCGCACACACACACACACACAGTTGATCATCAACAGAGTGTAAGTGTGTGTGTGTGTGTGTGTGTGTGTGTGTGTGTGTGTGTGTGTGTGTGTGTGTGTGTGTGTGTGTGTGTGTGTGCATGTATGTCACGGCTCCACTACTCTCAGATTGCTGTGTTTGCTGACGAGAGCGAAAAGGACAGATGTGGCGCATTTGCATGTTGCTGAATATGACGCAACAGAAGAGAAAACAGATTGTTTTTCTGCCGAAGATGAAATTCATCTTATCACATCAAATATGTTCGTTACTACATGACAAGGGGCCGGTTTATAAAACTAATCACACAAGACAATGCAGTAACTACTAAAAGTACATGGGAATGAGATCCCGTCTCTATCAGGCGGAGTGAAAAGCAAATACAATTTGCATTAATCTTTTAAGTTCAACCTTTTGAATGATTGTTTTTAACCCTCATCGTTCTTTTAGTAGATAATCTTTCAAACACTGGAATATTCATGCAAGGTAAGCCACAACGTAGTCACGCATTTGAATGATAACTTACAACAAAAAAAAATGGTTACATGCAACTTGTCATGCAGAACAAAACGCATGTCCAATGACATGATTGATAAAAAAAAAAAAACCTGGGGCAAATTACCAGACCAGGTAGTTGTGACAAAGCTGTGTTTGAGATCTGGCAATGTTATGTAAAACAGCAAGCAAAAACAGAAGAAGACCGCACCCCAGTTCTTAGCACTGGAGTTCCAGTGCGTGGTTTTGAATGTTATCAGATCGCTCTGAGGTCATTACTACTGTTAGAAGGCTTGAGATGTAACAGGAAACGGAATGTCATCTAAAATTAACGATAAACGACTGTAAAAAAGAAAACAACCGCCGGCGCAATTCAAAACAGGAGTAATAACAGTGATTATTTTTTATTATTATTCTTTTTTTTAGGCGCACAAACGTTTTGGGCTTTGAGAAAACATTATGAATTCTTTGCTGCCGCGTGACTTTCACCGTCATGGTTGCAGTCGTAACCTTCTGTTGTGAAACTCCTTGTTACAGCAGCTCCGACTACAGAAAACTCCAGTGTTTTTTGGGGGGTTTTTGGAGCTTTTTGTTATGTTCCTTCCTTCCTTTTTACGAGGTCATTTGTCGCTTGAGCTGCAGGAGGTCAAAAACTCAAACCTCCTCCTGATAAATGCTGATAATTCCCACTTAACAAACCGATAGCATCAGAATCTGCTGATGAAAGACCCTTTTAATAAGTAATGCTAACTTTTACATGAAAATTTAATGTTTTTTCCCCAGCTATTTCTATGACTGAATAGTGGCCACTGACAGAGTAAAGGACCCAATTTGAGACTTTCAGCTTTTAAACCAACAATAGTTTTGGGGCATTCATGTGAGTCGCCTTCCTACTGTGTATTAAAGTCTCTAAACCAGGTGTTAAAGCTCCTTATTTCATAATCATCATTCAAGTAACTGTGGGAGGTGAAACAACTCTTTGATTGCACAAGATTTCTCTCAGCATCGCAGCGGTAAATCAGGTCCCCTGAGCTGATGTAAAATATTAGTGTGCTATTACCTAAATGGTGATGTTACCCCAATGAAGCAGGGGAGGTAAAGAGCCAATTTTTATGAAGAGGAGCCACTTCGCCGGCGTCGCAAATAAAATAAGTTTATAGCCGCCTCTAGATGGGCTCATCAAATATGGTCTACGTGTATTATTCATAAGATAACTGCTTGTGAAAGGTATTGCAATCTTGTGGTTCATAAATCTGCAGCGAGTGTCTGAATGCTGATGACTGCCCTGTTTAAATGGGCTGAGTGTTTTATTGACTCATCATGTGCAGTCTGCAGCAGCACACCTGCCCCGGCCATTCTGACGTCTGTGCTGTCAGACTTTATGTGTCTTTAACGACTGCTGTTCCCACACACACACACACACACGCGCACACACACACACACACATTCACTCTCGCCGGCCTCTATACACAAAGGCATTACTCACACTCCTTCTCCTCTAGTAGAGCAACTCTCCACCCAGTAGGCTTGTTCTGGTCCCAGCTCCTCCACAGAGCTTTTAGGCTCCTAACTCGCTCCCTGCCAATTAGTTGATCACAGAGACGCAGGTCAGAGGTCAGGCTCCAGGGGAAAGGTCATCGGTCTCCAGCGTGGCCTTTAATAACCCCATCATGCGTGGAGAAGTCTGGTTTCCTAAGTTAATTATTTGATTAGGGGCAACTGGCTTCAAGTGTATGTACACGCCATAAGGACAGTCAGCAACGACAAAAACAAAGCCGACATGTCAGGCTGCTTTTCTTTTGAAACAGAAAAAAAAAAAAAAAACACGATCAAATAAAATGAATGAATGAATGAATACATTTTGAAAATAATTAATGTAAATAATTGTTGATGTTGTTTCCTTCATTGGTGAGTTAAAAATGTTTCAATGTGTAGGATCTTAAATTGTTAATATTTTATTCATTAATGTTCCATTGGTTCTGAATGTTTCCTGCACCGCAGAAATTGTCCCCTGCTCTGGCAGCAACTTACAAAAATACATTTTGTTTGTTGAATTTTGTTGCAGCAAAGTGTTAAGTTGTTGTTCCACCATGTAAAAGCTTATTTCATATTTAATTGAGGGAACTCTGGATCTTTGGGCCACTTTACAGTTTAACAGCGCAACATGCGCTTTTGCTACCGAGCATGTCGTGTCAGATTTGGCCCTCCAAGGGTTCAAAGTTTGCAATAGTTGGTGCCACTCTAAGGCACCAACCTTTGCCCAGCTTCTGTCTACGTAGGAACTCTGTGGTGGAGTCACGCTGTGTGGCCAGACAAGCTTATTGTGTCAGATACTCCGTCTCCCTGGAGCATGTCTGGTATGTATACAGCGAGGTGCCGCACGACTGGAGAAATATGTTCATCGTGACCTCTCCTTACGCCGGTGGAATGTGTAAATCACGCTGACAGACATGAGCACGTACGACCACGGACACACAAAACAAAAATACTCTGCCCGGGGACAAAACAGGCTCTGAATGTTTGTGTGTAATGTCATGTGAAAGCCATTAAGTTTACAACTTATGGTGTGCTTTTTTAAATTTGAGCATTTTGAGACGGCCATTGGTTCCCATGTACTCGTCACGTTTCTGCTGAGAATATAAACTGTGGACTGGTTTGCTGTTTTCATGGCTTCTCTCTGTTGTTTCATTGACTTTGTAATGTACTTTGTGACTTTCGTCTGTAGAAAGTGCAACATCCATAAATTTACTCACTTATTTATTTGCTTTCTTACTTATTTTCTTACCCACTTACATATTTACTTATGCACTGACTTAATTGCTCATTTACTTGCTCTCTGACTGATTTATTTACTCACTCACTTATTTGTTTACATTCACACTTATTTTCTTACTTCCTTACTTAATTGCTTATTTACTTACTTGCTTATGTACTTTCTTACTTATTTACTTACTCGCTTCCGTACTAAACTGCTTATTTACTTACTTGCTTATGTACTTTCTTACTCATGTACTTACTCGCTTCCGTACTAAATTGCTTATTTACTTACTTGCTTATGTACTTTCTTACTCATTTACTTACTCGCTCACTTATTTGTTTACTTTCTTACTTATTTTCTACTCACTTATTTACTTATTTGCTTATTTACTTACTTGGCCTCTGACTTACTTATTGAACTTATTTATTGACATACCAGAAATGTCCATAGAACTGAAAGTGGTGAACTTATTGTGGAGACTTAGAACAGGAAAGTCACGATAATAATCATGATTAGCTTCACAAGGAGGACTGTCCTATGACAAACATTTAAATAAACATGAAACCTAACTAAACAAATTCTTGAGGTGCATAAGGAGGCTTGGCTGGTATTACGAGCATGTTGGCAGAGTCACAGTGAGAAATGTCAGGTTATAATTGCCTCTCTTTTTTACCTGCTTCAACATTTCCACTCAGCTGATCACCAGCTTTACACAAACGATGTAACTGCAACCAAAACACCTGAATTATTGGCCTAATTTTAGAAAGCAACGCTTAAATGCCGTGCTGTTTGTATCGGTAGCTCTACTGGTCGATTAGGGTTCAAATACATGGCAGAAGGGTTTTATTTTGCTCGTTTTAATTCGGACGATGATGGTGGCTGACTTCCAAACAATGTTTAGGTTGCTGATAATGTAAAACCTGTGAGAAACGCTCATGTATTGCTTACATACCTACAGGAAACGTGCTCTTATTTCTCCTTCCTGTCTGTACTTTAACCTTTCAAACAGAAGCTGACTGCACCTGAAGATTCAACCCCGTCAGCTGAGCCCTATCGCTGCACCCGCACAACCATGGACCACAAAGCCCAAACCAATAACGCTGAACAGATGTTCATCAGCTGCCAAAAATGGGATGAACTCCCCCCGCCTGCAGTGGTGGCTGGTTTCACAGAGGCTTTGACTGCGCTGAGGCGTCACTCCACGCTTGCTTTGCTATAAAATCACATGATAACAAGGTAAACGGTTGTGACCTCAATTCAATACCTGATTCCACAGTGGAGCTTAGTAAACATGTTTGAGGGCTATTAACATAAGGCTAGTGTTGGTTTTAATGTGTTTTGACCGAGATCCGCTTCCCTTCTTTGCTCTCTTGCTGAAGCTTCATGACCTACAAAGAGATTGAGGGGGATTGAGGGAGCTGCGTGGAGTTGCTATGACTAACCCGGCGACACAGATGGGCCATGTGGGAGGGCAAGGGCAACAGATTTGTGAAAAATAAAAAGAAAGGCTTTTAGTTTACTCAGAAATAACAGAGAAACCTCTTGTCTCTAAGCAGGATTTCAGGCTGGACATCAGTTTGCATAATTGTATAATTAGCATTTTTATTTTTTGCACAGAGGATATGATTTATCAAACCACGCAGCAATCAGTGAGGAGGGGAGAGGAACCTTAATCAGCCAGAGGAAAGGAGGACATATGGCTGGCTGATTAGACATCACCTGCTGACTGAGATCCACATCCCGAATTAAGACGGTCCCCTTCAGGAGACGGGAGGCTCTGCTTCTAATTCAGGGTCACAGGAAAAGGAGGCAGGTTGACTTCAAAGATGCTCCCCACCAGTAATTCATGGCAGCTGTAGGTTACAGGCTGTTTTTGTGTTTTATATAACAGGCTTGTTATGTGTTTATGTAAGTGGCCCAGGCAGTGTGGGTCAGTAGACCTAATCCTGTGTGTGTGTGTGTGTGTGTGTGTGTGTGTGTGTGTGTGTGTGTGTGTGTGTGTGTGTGTGTGTGTGTGTGTGTGTGTGTGTGTGTGTGTTTGAGAGAGCGAGACTTATCCAGAGCCATTTGATTGACTTAGCACAGGCCATTTACTGAGGTGACTCTGTAAATAATTCAGACCTGACTTACTTTCTTTTGTATGAGCCTAACAAATGACTTTCATAATGACTGTCACTTTGCTTCAAAGCAACAAGAAAGGAATGTAATAATGTTACGATTGTTATGTCATTGTCAGTCCTGGCTGCAGGTCAGTGTTGTAGAACTGGCCAAACTTGTTCGGTTAAACACTTCATTTGTTTCTGAAATTGAAAGAATTCAAAGTCTCACTCGGTGTTACTGACTGACAAGAAGCTCCAGAGTTGTCGGGTCTGGAGGGCTGTTTATATCAGGTTCCTCCTGAATTATTTATTTGTAATTTTCAGTCAAGGAACTGTTTTTTTAGATATATTGAAATGTCTGGAAAAGTCATGGAGATATGGAATCTTAGTCCTTGTTAATTTTTATGATATTTGATCATCGTCATCCTGTTTCAAGTCAGTCAGATCTTTAGCCTCGTCGAATTTATTTTCATTTTTAGGATTTGTTTTTGGGCACCTGATTTTGGTTTACTTTTAATCTTATTGTTTGACAAAAACACAGTAATTTGTGACATTGTTATCATTTGTTTAGATTTTCACTGGCGACATCTTATGAAGGGTAATCAATTTTCTTGCCAAGTCTAGATTTATTCAACAAAATCTTGAAAAAGTGCAGTCAACAGGCATTGACGTAATATGATAAAGGGTAGTTGAGGGACATTTTTAATCAAGGTTCCATAGATGAAATTTAAAAACTGACAATTTCAGTCGAGCTTTACTCCACAAAATCAGACAAAAGGGTCGTTAACAAAAAGGTTTAGTCAAGATTACGCTGCCAAAATCAGAAATAAGTGTTAATTGATGTACGCTTTTGGCCTACATTAACAAAAAAAGTTTCATATTTTTAGAGAAATTCATTTATAAGAAAAACCTGGAAGTGGGAAATTGCCAAACATTTTTAATCAAGTTTTACTCCGCAAAGTCTGAAAACTGGCATTCTTAGTTGAGTTTTTGTGGATGAATTTTAAAAAATGTAGCTGATGAACATTTTTAATCTGATTTTTGCTGTTGGTGGTTCGGGCATCTGGTCAGGATGCCTCCCAGACGCCTCCCTGTTGAGGTGTTCAGGGCACGTCCAAACAGTAGGAGGCCTCGGGGAAGACCCAGGACACGCTGGGCACCATGTCTCTTGGCTGGCCTGGGACTGCCTCGGGAACCCCCGCAAAGAGCTGGACGAAGTAGCCGCGAGAGGGAAGCCTGGGTCTCTCTGCTTGTGCTGCTGCCCCAGCGACCCGGCCCCCGATAATGGAAAGAAAATGGATGGATGGATGGATGGATGGCTGATGAAAATAATACAACGTTGATGCAGCAGTCCTTTAAATCCAATATATCCTGTAAGTCTGTCTTCGTGATTGATTTGCAGCGCTCTCTAATACAACCACAGATACTAAAGTGATAGCTGCCAGGACAGTACATCAAACTTCAATCAACCTCCTCATGTATTATGATATCATCCTCCTTTAATTTCTCTCTGCATTCGTACGGGAGCAGTAAGTCCTCGTCTCTCGCTGACCCTTCCTCTGCAGGGCCTCACATTCTGAGTTACACTCCCTTAAGAGGACATGCCATCACTACTTATTACACACTGAGGGAAAGGCAGGGGGGAAAATAAGTAGGCCACGCTAGCATTATCTGTTTTTCATGCCGTGAAGTTGGTTTCGGAGCAAAGCCGACAAGGGCTGCGTGTCCAGTGGGGGATGTCAGAGGTGGTAAATAGACAGTGACATGTCTTAATATATACTGGGGAATGACAGTCTGTATTAAAAGCCCCTGCCTCACACAAGCCGCACCACCTCTGAGCAGCTGATCAGATTCCCTATTTGCAATTCTGCCAGTTATGAGCTTCCGTCTTTTGCGTGTTGTTGAGAATTGCTGCAAAAATGCCTTCAGTATGCTGACAATCAGGTACGGTGAAAGCTGTCCAACATAACAATCAGTCAACAGATGGTCCACTGACCTCTCCATATGTGATTAGGCTTTTTAGTAGAGGATTTCAGAAGATCTCTCATTTACTGCTTATGATGCTGTCCCACAGCTCTGTATATTAGAGAGATAGGCACTGGCACAGATTCGTCCTGCTGCTGCATGCATCTGCTCTTTAGCTGCATATAGAGGGAAAAAAGAAAAAAGTTCAACATATTTCTCCCACGTTCATTTATTTTTTTATTTATCAAGTGGGACAAAATTTTGCCATTCAAACGTTTGCAAAAATATTGAGGGGAAATTCAAATAGTAAGGGACTGCCTTTTGTCTCGTAATCCTGATAATCTTTGTGAAATCCCTCAGTATCGACTTGGATTAAGTATTCAACTGAAGATCCAGCTGGGTGTTATTAAATGTTAAAGGGGCGTAAGCCTAATTAGGCGAAGAAGTCCACTTCGGGGACAGTCCTGGGTGAGAGGCTGGCAGATTCCTGGCCACCTAGCACGAACGCCGCTGCTCCTTTTTGTAACTCAGTCTCTCTTAACCTCTTCCAGGGCGCTTTTCCCAGGGTTCAATTATTTAAGCGGCAGCATGGTTCAGGGACTTTGTAACTAAATGTTACTTGTGTTTCTCGTCTGCTGCGGCGCATACTGATACACACAAACCCCCAATGCATGACTCGACCAGGGTGTGCTTGTCCACCCGAGTGTCACTGCAGCAAACTGGTGGACAAGTGAGCAAACGAGCGTGTCAGGTGTAGTTCAGTCACGGCGTGCAGGTGTCTTGCACAACAGCAGCACCAAGATCTCGCTGATGGTGCGGAGCTGGCTGCTGCCCCTTCTGTTCATGATCTGACATCCTCTCATATCCCTTGTTTGCAGGAAAAGCTCACAGATAAGGACAAAGGGGTGATAAAAAGCAAAACAAAACCAAAAAAACAACATACAATCTCTTATTTTTCCCCATTATAACATAGATACAATGGTGCATTCATCAGGCTACACTCAGTGCTAATTTCCCTGTAGGCACCGTGCTCCATTTCACTCCCTCTGTCTGCCTTTAAAAAGCCAGTCCCCCTGCACAACCACCACCACACACACACACACACACACACCCCTTAGCCCCTCTCCCTTCATCTCCTCTACTTCCTCCTGTTCAGAAAAATGCTGATATGTGCGTAAGAGTGCTTATTTTTCTCATCCATTACCAGATTAATTAAAGTGTGGCTCTTGCCAATGCCCAGATGGATCCTCAATACTTCAAATGAGCTTAATCACCATGCACTCCCTAATCTTGTGCTAATTTAAAGAATTGCCTGGAACATACTGATGACTGGACTCTGGCAATTTTCAAACCAGAAAGCTTTATCTGGGAAAATACTCACTGCACTGACTGGTTCCATACTCTCTCTGGCACCATCAACCATTTTTACTGTATTTCATGTGGAGTCGAGCTATTTGACAAGGCTTTTTTCATTTGGATACGGTGCTTAAAGATTTCACTGTGTTGTGTGACATGTAATGCTCCCCGTGCATGGGGATAGGCTTGTGTTCTGGAGAGATAGTGCATTGCAACGCTGCCTTCTAAGACGCAGTGTCGTGTGTGTGTGTGCGTGTGTATGTATGTGTGTGTGTGCATGCGCCAAGGCGGGCATTCTTGTAGCTCTTTGTTGTCCACATGTCATGATGGATTTGGTCATTGCCAGCAGTGAGCGAGACTGACACGAGAGCATGCAGTATGCCTCCAGGAAAACACAAGCTCAGCCTATTGTGCCTATTTCACAGCACTCTCTCTCACACACGCGTGCGCACGCACACACACACACACAAACACACACACACACACACACACAGGCGCTGCCACTGCAATATCCCACTGTCTCATTTCCAATAATGAAGATTAAATCACAACCTGCACGCTTAAATGATATTAGTCCTCAAGTGATCTGCCATTTTTCATCCTCCTTCATTCATACCGATTAATTGGTGCTTTATCACTTCATTAATTGTTTACCATTGTGTGTTATTTCAGTATTCCCATGCCTAATATTCTAAATGGTTGCTTATTCAAATGCATATAATGCTTCCAGGCCATTTTATCAGCTAATTCCAGAGGGAGGCACATATGTTTATGATAAGAGGGGAAATGAAAGATTAATGATGGAGGAATTTTGATAATTTCTAGTCAATGTAAATATAAGTAGTGATAAAAGTGATAGAATCCGTTGTGCCGTCATACCTGGAGAGTGGCAGCTGATGCCCGCTGTGCCCGCGGGTCTCAGCGCCCTGACCCGCAATCCGCCGCTACTGTATTACACTGAATCCACAGAGAGAGCTATTAATCCTCTCCATGCTCCCAAATCAGTCAGCTCTTATTTGCATAAAGATATCAAAGAGACTGAAGGGGAGCGGTGCAGTGCTTAGGGTACACACACACACACACACACACACACACCCCAATATGCTTCTAGTCTCTGCCTGCAAAACAATTTCCCTCCTCTCACCTGTTTCTCCCTCAAATTTTTCAGCCTCCCATTTCTAAACAGAGAAAGTCCCAGGGGTCCGTTCTGAGGGTGCGCTCGTACAACAGCTCTGAGGATAGATTTGTTTAAAGTAGCGAATGGCCTGATTCATCAGCAAGGACAAAACCACTATTGACGCCATCTATCTCTGACAATTGAAAAGCCCCCTAAATAAATCACTCATCCTGCTGTCAGTTAATGTATCGTGCAAGCAACATGGATGTGCAAGACACTTAATAGATCCTCGACAGGGGGGGATAGCAGGGAATCGACCCATCCGTGTGCGTGTGTGTCCCTGTGTGTGTGTGTGTGTGTGTGTGTGTGTGCGCGCGCATGGGGGGCACATGTATGTGTGTGGGAGAGTGTTTGTGGAGGAGAATGGCATTGGCCTTGTCTTTGGTTTCTGCGTGGCTGACCATGTTGAGGCCTGAGGGCGGTGCGAGAGAGAGAGAGAGAGAGAGAGTGGGGTCACAGTCTGCTGCTGGATCCCCCCCCCCCCCCCCCCCCAGGCTCAAGCAGGGGGACAGGAGTATATGTGCATGCCCCCACAACCCCCCGAGCACCATCTGCTTCCCCACTACTGAGCCACCCAGGATGGGGCCTTAAGGAGGAGGGGAAAGGGTGTGTGTGTGTGTGTGTGGGGGGGGGGGGGGTGTTGCTGGAGGGGAGGAAGCTCCTGTGCACAAAACCCAGTGAGTGTGGTTGCAATATTGGACATTAGATCCTGATTAACACAATGTGGAAAATGTAATGGCGTGTGTAGACGCCTGCTGAGTTCAGGATAGAATTACCAAGGAAGGGCCAACTCCATGTAATCCTGCTTTCAGAATGTAGCCACGCACCGGCCCCCGACAAGAGCCACTGGGGAGCTGCTGATGATTGTTCATTAGCAAACTCAGTGGGAGCTGAAGAACCCAGATTAGACTCTAGTCTCAGCCTAACCTGGTGCACGTTCAAACTCTAGCGAAAAGGAACCAGTTTTCTTTTGTTTGTAAACAAAGGGGTGTTTATTTCATCGGGGTGTGAAGACATACAGCTTCATTTTTTTTTGGCTCTTTTTTTTTTTTTTTTTTTTGCATGTGAGCGCACACGGCTCATGAACAGAGCCTAAAGTCATTAATGTTAATGTGTGTGTGCATCCCTCACTATTCCCTGCGTGACTCTATATATAGGGCTGTAATGATAGCCGGCTCGGGGAGATGAGAGTAGTGAATTAATAAGCCTTGGTAGAAGATCTCTGCACGTCTCTAGACAATGCCGAAGCTCTCTGCGGAAAAAGAAGCAGAGATGAGATGTTAAGAGCCTTTTTCTTGTCTTTTTTTTCTTTTTTTTCCATGATTCCATTTTCTGCTTTTCCACTGAAAAGCTGAAAATGAATTGATTTCTGGTGGAGGCACAAATGGTTCCATTTTAGTTGGAAATTCATTTTCTGTCTCAGAGCCGTCTTGAAATTCTGAAGCCAGCGTCTGATTTATTGATGAGCCCGGGGAGCAGTCTCGCACGGGTCACATGATGATGAAAGGCGTTTAGGGTTAAAATAAGGATTAAAGGGTAACTACACTTTCAGATTCTGTGAGGACTCTCTATCTCAGAACGTAAAAAAAAAAGCTGTAAAAAGAAGCAAGGGGCAACGACGAAAAGACGAATGACCTCACAGCAGTGAGGTGTGTGAGATGCAGCAGGTCGGGGGGGCATGTTCAGGCTACCACTTAGTTATATGGAACAGTCTGAACTAGTCATGCACAGCGACTCCGATGTCTTTGCTGGAAAGACCAACAGCCTGATGGAGCTTTGATGGTCACTCCATCCACCCTCTCAAGCCGCTCCTGTGAGGGCGTCTCTGATTTTTCTCTGTCACGCAGGAAGCAGCAAGACCGTCAAACTTTGCACTGCTTAATAATTGGTCACTCTTTATGGAGATGAAATAGCTGGGCACCTTAAAGTTGCCCTGACTTCCACTTTCATTCCACACTGGACCCAAAATGTGCCGACCTGCTACTCGCCACCAAGATCTGATTTACTTTGTGCCACTTTGATGCTCTTACCAGTCTCCTATGTGAATGAGTAGAAAGGGAACAACCAGAATGACACTCAGTGCAAACATGTTGTGAGTTTACATGTTACGCTTCTGTTGCGGAACACTGGACCGCTACGCTTGGGGAACGTATTCTTGAGGAAACAAGAAAATTGCAACGATGTGGGCCGATATTGAAAATGTGGTGTTGCATAATAGTGGCTGCAGACTGTTAACTTAGAAATGTTGCGGCATTAATAATTTTTGGGGGGATGTGGATTAATAATTTCTGAGCACATGAAGAAAACAAGAAAAACAAATAAGGCGACTGTACGATCTGCAGCATTCTGAAGGAATATGACTTTCTGTAGCATAAGCTAGCACCAGCTAGTTGGGGAACTCGAAGGAAATGACTGGCGGTGATGCACTGGAAGCCTCAACAATGGCTATGGTGAGAAATTACTTCCCTAATCTAGATGGGTTTTAGATATGAGTGGGAAAGAACAGCTCGGCTAGTGACATCACATTGCCTACAATAACGTTTGTATCATGACATGACAATTCAGCAATAATTGTTTTATTACAATACTCCCCCTCATATCTGAGTAACTGAAGAAGCAGTAATGATGTATTCATTCATTCATATATATATATATAAAACAAATATCTGTATTTTGTGCCAAAAAAGATTTGTGATATTTCCATTGCAAATATGGTAATGTGTGATGATGATTTCATGACATCATCATAGCCCGAATAGTAAAGCAGATATAAACATCAAGCCAGGAGAGAGCACATGAGCGTGGCCAGCTTAGATAATGTGACAGCAGCTGTTTAGTAGCTCCACGCTGTGTGAAAGGTAGTGACAACATTTCTCAGTGGCCGAGTATTCCCTCCAGCCAGTGTGAATCGAGGACAGGACCCCTCCCGTGTTTCTGGCTCCTGTGATGTTAAGCCAGATGAGCCAACATCCAACCACCGCGCGGGGTGAGCCGAGGATAAGATGCCCTAGTTGCTACGAATGATTGACTGTCCCCGTCTCCCCCTGGAGAGTGTGAGTGAAGGGAGGACAACTCTGGTTCCCACAGCTTAGGCTGCTTATTGTCCACTGAGCTGCTGTCGGTGATCTGGCGACTGAGTGGTAAATGTGTAGCCTCCCTGTCAGCAACATCATATTCCAGCAGGTTATGTGTGTATGTAGCTGGCCGGAGAGTTCATCGAGCTTACTGGAATGTCTTAGGACAGTGTTATTACCTCTAGACATGATTTTATTTCAAAATATGATGCATCAACTAGATTCACCAGATTCTTCCTCCCTGGATTCATGCAATTTACAGATTCTCAGTCTTCTATTCCCCCCCTTGAAGTATTAACAAATACAAAGACAACCTAAACGTTGTTTATGGCTTCTCCAGAAGCCTTTAGAGGAACTGCATTCTTTATTTCAGGAACAAGGTACTAAATTTAGTTGTTGTGGCATTATTTTACACCCCGGCTTGAAGGGTAGCCAGTTGGGGTAGTTTTTTTTTCTGTGGAACCAGTCTGTCCGGCGTCATGTTGTCAACAAAGTCCAAAGAATCGCATCCAGCAGGAAGTGGAATTGCGCTTTTTCAAAACTCAGTGGACGTATTTACCAAATTTTGTTGAAAATAAAACAACTTAAAAACATCATCAACAACAATGTGGAGGAGGAACCTTTTTAGTTCCCATCAAGGAAGTCCCAAAAACCTTTGGCCAAAAAGGGGCAACCGTCATGCTGAGTAGTGAAATGTCAATGCTGTTTTCCACCATCATAAATTTGATATATGCAAAAAATGCAATGCAATTTCCCTCTAAATGCTAATTGAAAAGGTTAAGGCCAGTACATTTTGGGTTAAGATTGATGAGACTCATTTAAAGCCTTGACATTACAAGACTGTCCAGTCAAATCGCCCCTCCAGAGGTCACAATCCTGTCTCGTGTTCGCTTTAGTCTTTGGTTGTGTGACACAGCCTTTAATCCAGACTAAACAGAGAGCTTTTATTTGTGGCCCGGCGTCTCTCCAGGCATCTGTTCACTGCCATTAACATTCAACCGAGCAAAGTCACATTCAGACGCTAATCAATTGATCAATATTTGCTCCTCTGTTGCATTCACTGCAAAGTGAGCCACACAATTTATAATGTCGCTGACTGCTGTGTTTGCTAATATGCTCAGTTTGTCCTCAAAGATCCGACAGTGACGGGACTAATGTGTCTGCTCAGCGCTTTTATTTGATAGCTCTTTGTGCGATGAGGAGATGATGAACAGGTTGGAGGATGTCAGGACACACAGAACCTGTTTGCTTTGAGTGAGTGAACATCCGTCTGACAGCAGACAAGCAGCGGTAATGAAGAGAAAAAGCCACATTTATATTGGTTTGTTCATTTAAACATTGTCAGAATCTACCTGAAAGTGAGCAAAAGCAGCACCAGGAGACAATATCCTGCCTCATAGTTGATATTATTAAAAGTATTTAAGCCTCCATCTTCTTTGCCTCCAGAGGCTTTTATTCCAGGCCTCCCACCGATGACAGCCACACCAGCTCTTAGGTTTTCAAAGAGACCTTAATCATTTTAATATGAATGCAGCTAAGTACCCCCAATAATCACTTTAAAGAAATGGGAGGACATTTCAACCCCCCCCCCCACACACACACACACACACACACACGCAAACACACACCATTTCAGCTTTTCACCCTTGCCTTTCATCATTCCAGCTTCATTGACTAATACTGGATCTTGATATTCATTGTAATTTGCATCCGTGCAGCCTTAAAAGTCCATTTCAATTCATCTCTGCCTTTGGCTTTTGTCTACCTTTTCCAGTCAGCGGCACCAATCTGTTACAATCGAGCTTCATGTTTTGTTTTGCTTTTTTCCCCGGACATTTTTCTCATGTGTGCACTTGCCCATTTTTACCAAAGACTAAAGCCAGATGTTAAAGGCCATTTCCCAAATGACTGCAGTCGTCGCCTGTATTTATCTGCTCCATCTTCCCATACAAGATGCAACTAACCCATTTTAGGGGTGAAAACCCCCCAGAAGGGCAAGTCAAACCATTGGTGATAGGAAGGGAGACGATCATCTCCCTTTCCTTTGTTTCAAAACTGAGAATTACCACAAAACGGGCCGCACATGTTAAGTCTATCAACACTGTGCTTCTTCTACTCACGTGGTAAAAAATGACCCTGCCTGGTCTGAGTGTTTATTAGGCATAAATTATATATTATCACCATATTTGGTGTTACACCCTTTTAGCGAACCTCTTCCCAGCTCGTTACTGCAAGTTTTATATGACTTGTTGGAATTTAAGGTCAAAAGACCTCTTCTACAGGAAATTATACCTCACTTTTAAGTTTAACAAAAATAAAAAAAATTCAAAAGGGGTCAAACATAATCCCTAGGATGACGTGAAGGCCCTGTTGGCGACCCACAGGAACCAGATTTAAAATGCCAACAGCAACACAAAACTAGGTACTGGGTCTTTGATACTGCAAAATTCATAGTGGTTGGCCACAAAATGCTTTATTTAAACGCATATTTAAAACAATTGGTAGATATTGGACATTTGTTATACATTTTTGGGGGGGTCTTTTTTCCCCTTTTTCTGCCCAGTTGTCCAGTGCTTACTCCCTTTATTAGTTTTCAGTCATGGGAGTCCGACTGTCAGGTCGCTCGTCTACCCCCTTTGCTGCTCTGGGGGACACTTTACACTACTGCATGCTTCCTCATTCACATCTGGAATCACATCTTCTCACCTGACAGTGAGGAGTTTCATCAGGGGATGTAGCATGTGTGTGTATGTGTCTGTGTATGTGTGTGTGGGCCAGAGGAGGTGCTACTTCAGTGGCCAGGACACACACCCTGCAGGGACAGCCAATTGTGCCTGTACGGACGCCCAAACCAGCCAGAGGCAACAGACCGCTGTGCTACCTGGGCACCTGCGGTTGTGCCTTACATTGTAACTCCATGCACACAGTGTGCATACAAATTAGAGGTGTAAGCAGCCCTCTTCTGGTAATGTTTACTGACCCGAATCACATCAGCCCTGTTTAACTTAATATGTTCCATTTAACCTGCATTAGGAGGTGGCCTGACCTCCTTCATGCATAAAACTAGTCAGGCGTTCTAAACATCGCTGCAGTACAATTGTGTGGCCTGTAAAAAACATACAAAAACTCTGTTAAATTCCCCTCGTTTAAAGTTCACTCCAAACAAGTTGGAGTTCTTGCAGGATCTAGGACAAGGTTTGTCTTTATCAACAGAGCTGAAATGGAGCAAAAGTGGCAGTAACAGACTTGGAATCAAAGGCTGATATTCAGTTGCAAAATACCAGTGATTTCCCAACAGCTGACCAAAGATAAAGAGGCCAGGACTGTTGTTATGATTTCTCCACCAGGATAAATATTGTCTTGACATATGAATCGATGACCCAATGTCGAAGTAGGCTTATTTTACGTGCCTATTTTCTCACTGTGCAGACTTCAGCCTTTTTGTTTAGGTTTCACTTCTTCAGGGTGAGTACTCCTCCATCTGCAGCAGGTCACTCTGCTCTTGGAACAGTATTACTTCAGGAAAAATAAAAATCTTTGGTGTAGGATTTCTTCTGCTTGTCTGGCAGTTGTCATCCCAAACAAGTACAGAGAACAAAATTAGCTACAGCTGTCCTTCAAAGATGATTTTGTTGCTACACTTTGAAATTGCGCCAACAGTGTTTTATCTATTAGATAACACAAAGAATGCTTTCTGTCCTTAACTCTTCCCCTGGATATCTCTGAAAAAAACCCTGCCACATTTATTCTCTAGTCATCCCGCAACTTGTCATTTTTCATGCGAGATGTCAAAGTAAAACTTCTTGAACGAGACCTTTGTATGTTTGCAAAAACAAGCACATGCTACAGAGTTTTTGTTCAATAACGGACAGATGCCAATCATTTTTGTCCCATTTATTATACTAGATATGAAAATAGATGTCAGGTTTGAAGATATAGTAATTATCTTATAATTTCCTAACTTTCCCCTCAAAAAAAACAACAATGAGTCCAGATGAGGCCAAGCATAAAAGTCCAAAACAATCTGGAAAAAAAAAAGAAAGAAAAAGGTTTGTGTCTGGAATCTCATCACTTCCAGTAAATTTTGTAAACTCAGTGATTTATGAGACATTGCTTATTTCTAAAAGAGAAAAGATTAGCTGTTGATAATGATAATAATCTGCTTGATTTATATTGCAAAGTCCAAAAGTGGTAACTTTGCTATTTTGTTGCAGGAAGTAATTATACGCTCGCTAAGTCTCAAATCCAATTTAGCATCGTTGCACAATTAAAGTGAGAAGAACCAAGTTGTGCAAATGAGTCTTTGTTGACTTATTTATCACTTCTTGTGTGTTACCTTGTATCTCTCTCTTTCTCTGCCTTTTGGCACTTGCGCTGCCTTGTGGTTTATTTATACCACATCTCATCATTTATTAAAAACTCAGTCAGTGGGGCAGGCGAAAAGAGCATTAGGGAGTGAAGTCGACAGGCTGCTTGGAAATCATCCTTCCCTCGTGCCAAGTGGGGCTCCTCCTGCCCTCGCTCCTCCGACAGCGCCAAAAGCCCGAGGAGGCAAGAAGACAAAGGGAGGATGGTCCGGAGTGCCAGTGAGTGTCAGTCTCCGAAGGAAAATATAAATTACTCCCATCTGATGCGTAAAGACTTTCAAGAATCTGGGGTCTAGGTGTAATAATGCTTTTTCTTCTTTTCCTCGAGGGTTTCCAATTGAGCTGAACACACGTCTTTGCCAGGAGGACGAATGACAACATCTGCTCTGGTAAAACTATAGCATCAGTCTGGATGTCTCCATAAATATCTGTGGACATTTATTGTATGCAGAAGCTCCTTTCACCTGAGGTCAGAAGCACATAGGTCTAACTTGAACTGGGCTGGTTTTTACAACGCTTTCCTCGAAGACCATTCTCTTCTATAAATAAGACTTTTACAATAACAAGAAAAGTAGTCGGGTAATGGATATTAATCAGCTTCTTCATTGAATTACCATTTAATAGAATTAGGTTTCTTGCTATTTGGACAGACCCACAGACATTACCCTGCATAATTGTCATCTGATATATTTTCCAGGAAAGGAATAATAATCAGCACCACAAATTCCATGCAGATCAATTTTATTGGCCTCGTAGCACACTAGTGGATATCTTTAAAACAAATAAAACCAGAGCTATCGCTGCAGAGTTAGTTATTGAACGGGTAAGTGTGAAAATGTTTTCATTTGGATGAACTGACCTTTTCATGATCTGTGCATTCCTCTCCATGACTCCCAATTGTGGAAGGACCAGGAAGGAGCAACAAAGCACAATAAAAATTCTTAAAATTTTCCCAAACATCAATGAGAAAGGACACACCCTCCGGTAACCTCTGTGAGGAATGTCACACGGGTGTCTGACATGGTGGGAGAAGCAGACCACCCAAAGCTGGAGTGCTGACAGAGATGCGTCCTGTCCCAAACATACGCTACAAATTCAGCTGGAATAGTGTAAGGCGTCGTGATAGTGGCAGGAACGTTGTGATCCCAAAATAAGAAACGAAAGCAAACAAGTGGACACCCCAAAGAGATCTATTTATCAAATCAGAAGCGTGTCTCTCTCATAGATTGGAAACATGACATGGACAGAGACTAAAAAGGGAAGCCAATGAGGAAGAGCCCTAAACTGTTATTCTTTCTCATAGCCAGTAGGGGGTGACCCTACTGGGCCAACAATTATTTCAGTTATATGGCATATGGGCGGCACGGTGGTGCAGTGGTCAGCACTGTCGCCTCACAGCAAGACTGTTCCAGGTACGAGTCCCTGCTCCAGCACGGGATCTTTCTGTGTGGAGTCTCCATGTTCTCCCTGGTCCTGCGTGGGTTCTCTCTGGTACTCCAGCTTCCTCCCACAGTCCAAAGACATCAAGAGGGGACGAGGCTGATTGATACTCTAAATTGACCGTAGGTGTGACTGTGAGTGTGAATGGTTGTCTGTCTCTGTGTGTTGGCCCTGAGATGGACTGGTGACCAGGGTCTGGTGGACTAATCCACCATCCAGGGTCTCGGCCTCTAGCCCAAAAGGGATAAAAGGATAGGATGGATGGATGGTTGTTATATGGTAAGAAAATGACCCACATATCCATCCATTTTCTACCGTTTATCCATCTATCCTACATGTCTTAGGTTGCAGGGGGCTGGAGCCTATCCCAGCAGCCTTCGGGTGAGAGGTTTAACCCTGGATGGGTCACCAGTCCATCACAGGGCCAACACATAGAGACAGACAACCATTCACACTCACAGTCACACCTACAGTCAATTTAGAGTATCAATCAGCCTCGTCCCCTCCTGATGTCTTTGGACTGTGGGAGGAAGCTGGAGTACCAGAGAGAACCCACACAGGAACAGGGAGAACACGCAGACTCCACACAGAAAGATCCTGTGATGGAGCCGGGGCTCAAACCTGTGAGGTGACACTGCACCACCATGCCACCCAACCCACATATAAATTGATTTATTACTGCAACAAATATTTCAAGTTTACAGTCACAAGTTTGAAGTTACTTTCATACATGATATTCACAAAAATATGGTTCCTTGTTGAGCAAAATAGATGGTAAGTTGGATCTGCTGTTGGACAAACTGGTGCCTGTGTTGTTTTAATTCTAGAACTCTCTTGTATGTTTTCAGTTCAAGATGGTAAATTATAACATTGAGTTCAATTTAAAGTGTTTTGTTCAGTGTTTCTTCTGTCACTCCAAAGAGTCACCTGCTTTGTATAGTTGGAGTAAAGTGTGCGACTGCTGCTTTGCATTTAGCAGCGCTTTCTGTCAATGATGTAATGGTTTAGATAAAAACTGGTAAGAACTCTGACCAGATCAGTGGATGGAACGAAGACGATCTTGAACAACACCAGTTCAAGAATTCGCACTGATATGTTGTGGAAGGGGTCATGGATCACTTTTCTCCCACAATACCAAACCTGAGGCTGTAAAACCATTGTCTTTGTCTCCCTTTAGACGTAGTAACTGAAAACACTCCACTTTGGTGCAATAATTTGCAACTCCTCGTCGTGGTAACAAAAGAAGTCATCATTGCTGTGTAGTAGTGGGTGCCCGTGGGTGCCCCCCCCTTCATTCTTTCATGGATCTCACTCAGGGACAGATATATAAGTGTGCACCAAACCAGTTATTTTCCTACAAGTGCGTCTTTACACTTGCAGATACCATAGCTGTATGGAATAAAGTGCTACACCTTCTACTTTGCAGCACGTCGTTAAGACTCAGCTTTGAAATAAATTTAAGGCTCAAATAAATTTTGATTATGTAATTTAAGCCGTGCAGTCCTTTGACCTTTGGACGACTGTGTCCTTTGGACATCCGGGACACCTGGCTCCAAGTTGTCGACTTTCCATTTAAGGCATTCTTTCCCTGTGGTCTTTTTCTGCCGTTGCTCTGCGGGTGCAATCAGCTGTCCTGCCTGACGGAAGATAAGAGGACTGATAGAGAGAATATGGAGGGGGAAAAAGTAAATAATCGCTCGGTTTAGATTTTCACACACGATTTAGTTGCCTGTCTACTTTTCCGTAACCTCACAATGACACGGTATTTAAAAAGCTTTGCAGTGGTAGAGTATGGCAGTGGATGCTAATCTCATCTGATTGAGTGGGATATTGAGAGCAGGTGTAAGGTGACAGCGCTGAAGGGTTCATTAAAATAACTAACCTGGCCGTGCATTCATTCTGGAGACGGTCCGCCGGGGAGCTCGTTTTGTCCTAATGTATGAATGTTCAGGGGGTCTCCTCGCTTTGATCTGTGTGAATAGAGAAGCATCAAAGGAAGCTCTGTGTGTGCGTGTGTGTCTGTGTGTGCGAGGTAGAGACAGAGTAATGAATGGGGAGTAATTTCATCATAAGGAAATTGTTTAACATACAGTTGTCGCGCAGTCTGATGAATAAACCTCTCACTGAACTGCACCCGCTAACATTTCGGTAATCGCCCCTTCCTGTCATTGAGGTAGTCATTACGACTGATGCTGAATGTCACACCGCACGAAGGCTGCAGCGGTGAACGTGTGAGGCAAAGTCTGCAATGGCATTTCCTCTTTTAGAATATTTACATTTATGACTGGAACCCATTTAGACCTAGGATAAACTCATGGCATCGTTGTAGATCTGAGGGTTTTCTGGGGTAATAATGATTTTTTTTTTCTTGCTAAAGCAAGTCCATAAGTTAATACGAGCAAAAAAAAAAAGAAAAAAGGATGAATATTTAACTATGAAAAGTGATGTCATGCAGATTCAAAGGGAGAACGTCCCAATACGCTGCCTCAGTGACCTGATGTCTTGTAATTGGAAGGTTCCCGGCTCCAGCCTCAGCTTTTCTGTTGAACTGCTCTATGAGCCCCTCCACCATCTTTACACTCCAGCAGTATTTTGATGCCGCTGTTACCCACCTGCTGCCTGCTAGCGCCCCTCAGCAACTTGGCGAAGGTACTGAATCACAGCCTTTTAAAGTGACGGGCGGGGTTAAACTCACAAACTGGGGTGGCAACCACGGCGTTACGCCCGCTTTGGTTTTGGCGCAATAATGGTGGGGGCCTTTTTTACGACGCCATTGCGGGATCTGAAAAGGGTCCGGAAGAAGCTAATGTGCCTGTGAATGAGGCAACAACGTCAAGTACTTTGTACCAGTAGAAAAGACACAATATGAAGCCCATTCACCACCAAAGTAGCGTTAGCTTGTAGTGACTCAACGAGGTGTCCCACACCACTTTAACAGTAGCTCGTCGCAGTTTATGACCGGTATTGCAACACCACGAATCACAGAGGACACGTGCCCGGAGGGAAGCTGCATGAAAAGGCTTCAGCAAGGTCTTTTGGGCACCATGAGCCACCATGGGTGTAGATTTTCCACGTGATTGCGTTGCAAATTTTGTAGTTTTCAAACAACACCCGTGATTTTGAGAAAGCTGACATGAAATACATTTAAACAACGTTCGTGAATTCTACTTCATAAATTCAGATTTATTTTTTTTTTTTTTTAATCGTGAAAACTGTCAATATACACTAGCGTCTCACCAGGTGTCAGTCAGGCTAACATACCTTTAGCAATTTTGGAGCTTAAAAATTGTTTCAAACATGGATTCTACGCATGTTTATTTCGCACACGTACTGATTACACATGCGTTTTTACTTTGTGATTTTTTTCAGTCAAATAGTATTTAATTTTCATATTTTATTGATTTATTAATTTCTTGTCAGAACAGGCACCCCAGGAACATTGAGGATTGAGCTGAAATAACATTTAGACATTTGGGGGGGGGGGGGGGCTTGAAGAAAATAATATCGAATGCTCAAAGACATAAAAAAAAATGATTTGACATATTTGGGATTAATCCAAAGAATTTGTCTGACAGGTTGTGTTGTAACGCGTGGAGCTGGACCTTCATGACCTCAGTAATTGTAAAACTGTTGGCTGAAGTCCTGTGAAATCAACTGTTCACTTGCATTTAATGTTCTTTGGTTGAACGAGGAATTTAGGAGGAAAAAAAACGGGGGGGGGTGGTGTTACAGTGAGCACATGCTGTTCTAATTTACATCAGTGTATGTAACAAAAGCTGTTAGTAAACGGACTCAGACGTTTGATCTGTACTACTGACGACCCTCATCATCATCATCATCATCATCACGGTGCTGCTGACGACTGACCAGGACTGAGCAGATACGATCAGGAGGTTGTTGATGAGGCAGTGCCTCACGTTTGGTTTCCTGTCTGTGGCCGTCTGCCATGTTACCTAGTAGCAGGCGGAGGGAAAACAAAACACATCTCCTGTTCTCAGTTCTGGACTTCTTTGAAGTTTCCACACCATCAGCAGAATTGGAAAAACACACACACACACACACACACACACACACAAACACATACATACACGGGAATGTTAACTGGGAAACCCCACCTTCCTCTTGTCATGTTGCTGACTTCTCGCTCATTTTTTTTGGGGGGGGGGGGGGAAGGGCTTGGTCGTGTATTTTCCAGTTTATGGTTTGACTCTCCATTCACACACTGACATCATACATTCCATTGGAGAAAATCACCTCCTGAAGCAGACACACTTGCTTGTGTGTGATGTCGCGGAAAACCTTGTAATTATCTGCTGTTGACACATACGTCAGCGCGCGCACAGGTCTGCTTGTTAGAATACTCATCGCGACCTACCGCCGCTTCTGGGATCGATTCTATCTTTCTGATTCCCTTTCATGCATCCATGTGGGACGCGATGTTCTGACACGTCCATTGTGCTGCTTTGATATCACAGCTGAAATAGCCAGACGAACGCCAGCAAAAACTTGGGGGAGAGTTTAAGGATAACATTGGGAAAACCATCCACAACCTCTTTCTTTTTTTTCTGCCAGAGGGAAAGAGTCTTAGAATAACAAGTTTTAAGATTAAGCTGGAAATATTTTATGCTTTCGCTCACAGAACAAAAAAAAAAAAGACAAATTCCTCCATGCGAAAGAAATCCAAATGTTCAGTGGTGATGAGTAACAGCGACCAAGATAACAAAAGATAGCACAAGCGTTTCCAAGTGTAAGATGATCTTTATTAATATTGACTGACGGAGAAAATCTGGGAACTTTATGTGTTTTGCTTCCTAAGAGATGAGTGCTGTTTTAGTGCTGTGGTGGAAAAGAACTCAGAATTAAAAAAAAAAAAAAAAGCTTTTATACATACAGTAAGTTAACAAAAGATCATAGTAACATTTGCGCGTTAACATAAGTGGCATTTCAGGAGCTGGTTGTTTTCGTTTCAAGCAGTCCTGCCAAATATTTCCAGATTCCAGCATCTCAAATGTGAGAATTTGCTGCTTTTTCTGTATAATTTCAAACTGAATATCTTGAGGTTTTGGACTGCTGGTCTCTGGAAAATGATGATTCACCACAGATGGCATTTTGATGTTTCCTAGTAAGAAAAGCCCTGACGAATTCCATTTACCTGCTTCGGTTTTAGGGTCCCCGTGTGTGCTTGCTGGCTGTCTGGAGGGAGAGTATGATTGTGAACTTCCGCTTTTCCTGGTGGCAAATCAAAAATTGACTTTATGAATTATTGAAAAACTGTACATTTAACGCCATCTAACTGCACCAACAGCTTTAAACCACAGATGTTGTGTTTTTAGGTTCTTCACCCGCTTGTCTTTCCATCCCATTCTTGTAAACATGGTATCCTGTGAGGGAATTCCTTCAGATTTGACTCAAACGACCACTGGGACTCGTGGATGAACTGGAAAACATACTGGCGTTCAAAAGTCGAGGGTCATTGTCAATTTCAGTAAACAGGATGTCTCAGGAACCCCTTTAGGAAATTTCTTCAAAAACGGTACATGCATTCACCGGGACTCGAGGATGACCCGGATTACATTTGGCGGTCAAAGGTCAAGTTCACTGTAACTGGCATATATCGTGGAAGCATTTGGCTTCATTCATTCAGGCTGAAACCAGCGTGTGGTTCAGGAATTTAAGTTCTACAACAATCAGGAACATCCTTGAAACAAAAGCCCAAATGTGGGCCAGAACTTGGGGACTTTATTTAAAAGACTTAATTGAATAACCAGTATGTAAAAGCACAAAATCTCATAGGGGATTTCTGATGTGCAGCACCTGCCAGGGCCGGACTGGTGTGTGTGTGTGTGTGTGTGTGTGTGTGTGTGTGTGTGTGTGTGTGTGTGTGTGTGTGTGTGTGTGTGTGTGTGAGACGTGGAAATGGAACAACTGGAAAACTCATGCGCTTTTTATGAATTTGAGCTCAATGATAAAGGTTTTATCTTCTTATAAGGTTCCAGCCTCAGGACCTTTTTACCCTAAAATGAAAAGTTGCACCCTAAATTTCTGAAAAATGTCACCCTCTCCTTTATAAAAATTATGATTTGTGTCAGTATTTTGGGGGGGGGGGGGGGGGGGCTCAATAAATTCCAAGAAAACAAGGATGTAAGGTTGCAATTACTTTATGTTAGTCAGAGCCTGTGATGCAATTATGAATTTATTTCCAACATAGAGTAAGTATTTCTTCATCCACCAGAATCTAGCCAGCAGCGTATGTGGGAGTTGAGTTAGTGTCACCTCACCACAATCGTCTTAAACTAGTCTAAGAGGAAATACAGGAGCTGAAAAACCTTCGTTTAAGCGTGTGAGGACCTCTCGTCACCTAAATCTGTCACGCTAATCCCAATCTTGTGAATACGTCTTTCCTTTGGACAGCTTTCATCATTTATTCTTTTCTACTTGGTTTTATTCCCAGCACCTGCAGTAGCGTGTTTATCATTTCCTTCAAAGGATTTCAATGAGCCCTCCCATCCTCCCCCCCGGCTGAGAGTCGCTCCCGGGGCTGATCTGATCCAGACCACATGCAGAGCTTCTGTATCGCGGTATTGACTTAACATTCAGTCTGCTTGTTCTTCCAGGACTTCCAGGTAAAATAAGGTTTTCCTGACAGAGAGTTTGCTGAAGATTTATCAGTTGATGCGTTTGTTTGTAATGTGAACCAGGATGAGTGCAGAGCACACAAACCAGCTGTGTGTCTCAGTATATGATAAATCATCAGCCCCCGCTTCCAAACATACTCTCACGGTGATGTCAACATGTGCCTGTCTAAACGGTGATGTCATCTATAAGAAAAAGGGTCGGACGAGTGAGCGAGCAAGCGAGAGAGAGAGAGAGAGAGAGAGAGAGAGAGAGAGAGAGCGCGCGTCTAGGAGTCGGAGCATTAGCATAGAGGCTAGACAGGTCCACTTTCAAACCCAATCACCCGAGCTGTCATCTGTCTTCCTGCTGCTGCTGCCTCTTGTTGCTCGCAGGGCTTATAGTCTCAAAATAACTACAAAATATTATTCAAAGAAATGGCTGTATTCCATAAAAAATATTTCCCCTGCAGAGCTCATCTCTCTGCCTCGCTGTAATTGGGGTGTGACCTAAATATCTGACTGAAGCTGCACTTGAGCGAGTCTGCAGCCTCATTGACCTACATATGAAGAGAACATGGGTAAAGCTTTGCAAGAATCAATACGCTACAGTGTCCTTGCGGTCGACACCGGGATTACCCTGTGAACGGAATAAATGCTATAGTGAAATCATTTGGATTCACACACGGCGTTAAGAAACTGTCTGCAGTCGGTGATCAACCTGTTGTGCAGCTGCAAAGTTGAGTGACGTTAATATTTCAAACAAACAATCTTTATCCTCTTTTTGGTTGCTTTGTGAGCGACTTGTCAAACAAGCAGTGCATTTTAGAACAACCTCAACAAGTTTACTTTTGACCTATTTTTACTATAGTTCCAGCTAATGTGCTATTGTAGTCAACGAGCAGCCCCAGACTTTTGTGGTTTTTCACTCTGACCTTCTTTTGAGCCCTGCATGAGAACAATGAAGATTCACAGATGAAATCCCAGAGAGAGAGAGAGAGAGAGAGAGAGAGAGAGAGAGAGATAGTATCTATTGTGCCTGAAGATAATATTCATGACCGCCAGCACAAATGGCAACAGACAGGCTGCATCTGAAACGAACTGTCGCTGATTGTATCGATTAATTTACAATGAAATGAATCTTAATTTTTAATCAATCTGGAAATATGAGGCTAAAAATGCACAGTTAAATTACAGATGTAACAGAGCTGTTAGCTGCGGCCCCGTCAAAAAACGAAATCAACAACAACAAAACCAAACTTCGCTCAATATTCACACAGTCTTCAGGTGGCTGAAGCTAAAAGCTTTTCCATAAAATTCCGTCTCCACGTTCGTGCACATAAAACCATACTCATAGTCAGGTGAAGAGTCGACCAATTATCAGAGCTAATATTCTGCATTTTTTGAATTATTTGAATTTTTTTTGGACTGGATTATCAATAAAATCAATTCAAATGTAAAGAAAAAAAAGCACTTGTGTAGCTCTGCGGCAGCCGCTGCCATCTGTCAGTGTTTTGTCTTTGAGTTTGTTTTATGCTGCGTTTTCATTTTGACAGCGACTTTAAATCGGTTCCTAATATCGGCCACCCCGATGACTTAAAATTGATATCCTGCCCCATCAGTTGACCCCTGATTTTGGGGAGAAGGGGGATTTATCAGCACAGAAAAGGTGAAGAAGTGAAACAAAGAGGGGACAAATGGTGGTATCAACATTCACGGGGCCTAATTCCCACAGGTTTAGTAATTGATTGTGACAGATCCACCTCCTGTTGATGACAGCCTCTCTCCTGCTGTGCGCCTTCAGTGAGTGGGATTGATTTAGGACTTCCTCCGTGCTCTTCTCCTCAGTCTTGGCAACGGTCATAAAACTGGCTCCAGCCTGATGTTCCTGTGTTCTTAGCCCTCCAGGGGCCAGCAGGCTTGGTTTAGTTTACATGTGCCCTGTAATTAGGAACATCCTCCAGGTCTTGTAATGTCCGTAAAGTAGGAATTGTTTGGTGAGGAGACGGCCAGTGTTGCTAGACGGGATTCATGTTTGTTTCTCAGATTCTTAATGACAAAGCTGCCTGTGTTAACTTTGCGTATAGTGGGTGAGAACTAAAGCTCGGGCTAATTAGAGGTTTGGCACCTCGGGGCTGTTTTAAGGTAGAGATTGGCTCTGTGTATGGGATGAGATTAGACGAGAGATCGCTGATATGTAGAGGAACACCTTGAGTACATTGTGACTTTTCATGTGTGTAAGTAACTAATGGCGGCATCAATGAGGCTTCTGTTTGGGTCATTTGATTGGGTATCGTATTCTGTCGAAGGGACGTTCGCAGCATTGCTATGGGCATCAGTCAGTGGGTCCGTCACTTGAATCCAGACTATCACACTAAAGCCCCTTTCACACTGCACCAAAAACACAGGTCAACACAGGTTTTTGGGCACTCGGAAAGGGTCGACTCGGCATTTTGACCCGCGTCCACCGACTCACCAAGCGACCCGGGTGTTTAGAGGCTTGGCTTGGCTCGCCTGCAGTTTGAAAAAGGTTTCACGCGACCTTCCTGTCGCATCCTGATTTTGTCACTGTGCCACCTGTCAGGCTTCGCCTGTAGCTTCTTCATCGAGTTTGTATGCTTTGCAGTGGAGACAACATTGCAAAGCATACAACAACAACGCTAACATTCGACTCAGCAGTGTCCATGCTGTCGTTTGTTTACCTCTCAGTGTTCGAACGCACGTTTATGTGTAATGATGACGTCAGCACGATGACGTACAAGAGAGAAAAACACAGGCACGCAGCCCTCACTTCGGGAGTTCAGACCTGGGTCTCCTGGAAGCCTGAATGCGCCCTAATGCCAAACATACGCGGGTCCAAAAACTTGCGTTGACACGCGTGTTTCAGCGTGAAAAAGGTATAACAAAGTTTTAGTTGAAAGTCTTGATTTATTTAAATGAAAAATCTTTTATCTAACTTTATATTCGTGAAATATTCACATTCTTTGATTCTGTTAACAATCTAGACAGTTAATAATTAATAAACGATGCTCTCACTTTCATGCTCCCCTTAGGATGAACCTCCAACTGTAGCATTTTGTCACCTTCTTAAAATAATTGCCTGAGTCATTTTTTTTCAAAAAACACAAAAAAACTGGAGACAAAACATCATAAGGAGTTGTTTTAGGCAACAAAAGAAAAAAATTGTCAAAAAAACTAATATAGGCAATTATTTTAAGAAGGTGACGATTTGCATGGGTAGACTTTGGAATTCCTGAATAGAACTCATTGCTTGATGACCAAATAAAGGTTTGGACTGACAGAAAACTGAGTTCTCCCTTTCATGCTCCCCTGAGGATGATTGATGATGATCCTCCAACACTCCCGCTTCCACCATCCGTCAGTGGGTCAAAATTTTACTTTTTTAATTAAATTTGTCGCTTTTCTTTAAAACAGATTTCTTCAAACATCCCGAATCGCTCCGTGTTTAAACACGTTCACGTCAGCTGATGAACATTCTTCCTGCTAAACATGAGCGTGCTACAGGAACTGGGCCAGGTAGGCACGATTGTGGCACCTTTCAATCGTAATGGTCCTTCAAACACTTTCCAACACACCCTCGTCCTCTGATGGCTTCAAGGATACGAGGCTCCAACGTGCCCGTCAGTGGGACACTTGGACACAATTTCCAGGAGAAGTCAGGCATTGAACCTGGGACCTTCGGATTACTGGAGAGTCAAAAACAACTCTGTACGACTCTTTTTTTTTTTTTTTTTACATGAGCATTCAAATCCTGAGTGTGTAAATTCTGAGCAAGGACACTCGGCGTTTCTCAGGAGGAAAAAAAAGTTGTTTCACGGGCAACTAGACCTGATCATCTTAAGGAAATTACTTTTATTGATTATACATCAGCTGTGTAATAACAGGGAAATCAGGGCTGTTCGCAGAAATGTCACTGTAAGCTGAAATACTAAGACGTGTAAAAAAAAAAAAAAAAAAAAGGGATCTACTCGTAATGTTTTTTTTCCTCTAGATTTATTTCCTGGATGTTTCATATTCTCATCAGTCAGTGTCGCTCATTTCCTTCTCATCCTCTTTCCGCCACGCTTACGTAACATCTTGTATCAGGAAGCGTGATTATTTACACACGATTTGCAGCCTAATTGTTGTCTAGGCTCTTTTGCTGTGAGGAAGTTGCTTTTTCTCTGACCAGCAGCCAGAATTACAGGCAGGAAATTGAGAACAGAATCAGTGCCAGAGGGGTGTGTGCGCGCTGTAGCAATGGCTGTTTTTGTGGAGACAGCAAGTTGGATTGTGAATCCCGTCCCCAGCTCGGCGCCATGAGGCCCACGCACAGGAAGCTTTTCCTGCTAAATACAGCTGACCACCCCCCCCCCTTCCCTTTCCCCTCCTCCATCTACAGGTCTGAAAACTGAACAGGGCAGACAGTGAAAGTAGCCCCTTTTTTCCTTTTGTTTCTTTTAATTCAAACCAAAGTTCATCCACCGTCCTTCTGCAGCTCCTGAACTTTTAATTGGCTGTCATAGTTTTGGGGCTTGTTGCATTTCATTATTTCAAGAACGTTCTATTTCTATGAGTAAATGTCCGTGACCGTGATCTGACCCTTCCTTTCACTGCTCAGTAATCACACAGACACACAGCTCCACACAGACCCCTGACCCTCTGTGGCATGGACCCTGTAAAAAGCTAGACATAGTCTGTGGTGTCAGAAACAAGATTCTTTACGACCTCCCTCTTCTTTCAAGGCTTGCCATCACAGTTCCACCCTTTGTTTGCCAGTTCGGATCCCTAGTGAGGCTCGGTAATCTGCTTTAACTGCACGGCTCGAGACTTTGAAATGAACCCCTGCACCAACAGTACGTTTATAGTCTTCTCACTGTCCACAGTTGGTTATTTTTCTAATCTTAAACACCAGAACAGACTGGGAAAGCAGCAGCAGGCTCAGCAGAGTGCAGTCAAACCGGTATGTCAGCCTCCTCGCCTATGAATCAATAAGAATACCGTGCATCAGCACTCTGCATCCATCGAGCAATTCAGCGGCGTGAAATTTTGGAATTAGCGTCAGAGAAATTGGACCTTATTTTTTTTGGCTGAGTCCAGGAAAATGAGGGCCCTGTTGACAATAATTAGAGATTTATTGACAGCTTTTACACCAAAGTTACATTATAAAATGATTATTTTAATCCCAGACCCTCATCCTAAGGAACTACGTCCATATTATACTCCTCAACTGAGGGATGGGTGCGTAGCGTCTCACTTTTGTGTCACCTGTGTCTGGTTCAGACTGATGACTCCTGATGAGAGGCAGGTGAGCCCAGTCACTGAGATCTGGTTCAGGTGTGGGAAGGTTCTGGAAAACCCTGCGAGCCGGTGCTCTGGTGGCTCGTGACAGAGCCGCAGAAACATCCCTGTGTCGCTCCTGTGTATCCTCCAGAGGACCCGCTCCCTGATTGTCTCAGCCCTCCTTTCCCCCCTGTTCTGTTAGTCCTCTCACCCTCAGCTCTCTTCCTCCCCTACCTGCCCAGCAGCAAGTCCTATTTGTTTTCTTTGGGTTATTTTCACCTTGTATCAGCTGCACGGCAGCGGTGGTTTCTTTCTGAGGTCTGTTACCCCTCCCCCGCTGCGATCGCCTTTTAGTTGAAACCCCTAGAGGGTTACTTTGAGATCCCCTTACCGATTAGGGCCTTCTCCCGACCCCCCCCCCCCCCGACACTTTGATGCAGTAAACTGTTTGCAACCTTTCAAAGTCCTACCTAACCACAACCTGTATACCACAAACACAACACGGACATGTCATTTCATCAAGTCTCTCTTCCACCCGTTGACAAATGTACTATCATTTCATTTTATCTGCAAAGGGAAAGTGATCAATCGTCATTTGTCAACTCCTGCTCTAATCAGCATTGACGTAAAAAAAAAAAAAATGGTTGTGAATGCACAGTGCGGTGCTCGCTGGTGCATGCTAGGTTTGACAAATCTGCATCAGCACCATTACCTTCATAACTAGATCACACTGGTTAACACAACCTGTGTGGTCACATGCCGGTTTGAAAAAAGGTTCACGATAAATTGTGTATGTAGTGTTTCCATCAATGGACTCTGAGCTATCACACTGGGAAAATTAGAAGGAAATGGTTAAAAAAGAAGACGTTTTTTACACTTACTTGAGGTTTCTTTTGCCTTTTTAGAAAAAAGCGGGAGATGGAAACTCCATTTGTGAGAAAAGCTCCACCCTCTTTATCTCATGTGAACAGCAGTAAACGGCGTCTTCGTGGGTATTCCACAAAATTCGCCCTTTTCTCCGCATAGCACGCAACACGGCAGCGTCATGTATCCTGTTTAATCCCCTTCTATACAAACACCTAATGCAGACTTCCTTCTTGGCGTCATATCCACAAGTTTGCTTAAAATTCACTTAACAGCTTAAACATATACATGTCCCACTGACAGAGAGCAATAGCATTTACTTGAAGTTTTCCACCTGGCTGATATAAATTCTCTTCCTGAAGTAAATGTCCAGCCATTCAGCTATGTCGTTGACCATCTAGTCATTAACTTCGAGCCTGTTGATGCCGGGCAGATCGCTTACAGCGTGTTTTCATCCCCTTTTTTTTTTTTTCTTCTGCAGAAAACAGCTGCCTCTGAAAACAAGGTTGATGAGAGCGTTTTATTCACATCGGAATAATCAAAATTCCAGACGAAGCAGTGAGCAGAAAATGTACCACTGTTGCGGACATTATAGCAGCCCTAGCAGACTCAGTGGGATGCTGTAGCTGCCAGATTGTGGGGGGATCAATTCGCTCCGCAGGAGGTAACAAATGAAGGAGATAAGCAAGAGGGACTTTAGGATGAAACAGGAAAGATGGTGGTGAAGCTGAGGGATGAGAGGAAGAAAATCAACAGCCTTCATGACAGACTGCTTATGAGCTGCTGGTGAAAGAAGCGATGAACTGAATGTTTCCCACTGTAAAGATTTGATGGCGGTGATACGAATGGATCAAAGTGAAGCAAACACCCGGTCTGGCGGGGGACCGCCACTGTCATGTGTTAACGGCTCGAGAGGCCTGATCTGAGCTCGGGGAGATTCTGAAGTTAGATTGAACTCAGCGGCAAGCGGCCGGTCTTAATGTGATTATGTGTCTTTGAACCCTCGCAGGGCGCAGGACCCTTCACTTACGTAACCTTCTCCAGTAAGCTTCCAGTATGTAGTCGCACTAGGACTGGGATCCCACTGGGACTGATTTAGCCTGCAGTTTTTGTTATGCCTGTAAGTTGGCGACAGCAGTAGGCTGGAGACATTTTGTCCATCGCGGATCTTTCCCATTTTCCGTAACACTTTGAGGGAGCTCCATCATATTAAGCACACATGTCAACTGGGACTCTACAAGGACCTGAAAAGATTCTGGTGGTCAAAGTCACTATCACCTAATAGGAGCATGATATGTCAGAAATGCTTTGATGTAATGCCTTCAAATTTGGTGCGAACATCCACTGGGACTTGAGGATGAACTGAAAAGATTTTGGTGGTCAAAGGTCAAGGTCACTATCACCTAAAATGTACATGATACCTCAGGAGCACCTTCAGGGAAGTTCTTCTAGTTTGGCACAAATGTCCATGAAGACTTGAGGATGACCTGAAAATACTTTGGTGGTCAAAGGTCAAGTTTACTGCCACCTCATGTTAAGACAGTACCTCTGGAACTCCATGATGGACTCCCTCAAATTTGGCAAAAACATCCAATGGGACTCTGGAATGCACTGTCATGAAGTATTCTGACTTCATTCATTCAACTTTATTAAGATTCATAGCTTCAGGTAATGTGGGATGGGCACCCCCGCGACCTTTAAGAGATGAGCAGTTAGAAACCGGATGGATGCATGGACTTCAGGTGAAAACAGGAATGAGATGTCAGGAGGGCAAGGCTGGCATAAATCGCAGTTTCACAGGTGATTTGTCGAGTTCCTCCTTTTTATGAAGTGCTTTGATGCGATGACATTGATTGCTTATAAATGCACCAATTTAAACCAAATGATTGCCAGAGGGGTTTAACCGACTGAGCTGAAATGTAGCTGATGAAGCGAAGCTGCATCACAGCAGCAGGAAAATGTCCTGTAATTGGTGCATTCAGAGAATTTTTCCACTGGGCATTACTGGTTGTGGGCATAATTGACCAGTGGCACAGCAGTGCAGCATTGATAACCAAACATGGACAGAGTGGGCTCAGCTGTTTAAGGTGCGTGGATTCTGCTGCTGCGTATTAATGGAGCTTTGGAGTGCTCCTGAGCCCTGCGGACTCCTTATCCCCATCACTGTTGTGTAAAGAGACGGAGCTTAATCCTATCTGGCCTGCAAATCCTCCTCAGGGGCCCAGACTGTGTGGAAACAGGCAAACCGATACACAGGCGCCTGGCTGGTCCTCTCCTTGAGTTTTGTACACACATAGTTACACATGCGTGGACACACATACCTGGTTAGTTGCCATTGCAGTCACAGGTGACATTTCCTGTGAAGAAAGGAAAGGGGTTGTTGGGGTAAGTTTTTCGTCACTCTGCTGGAAGGTGTTGCCTCTTTAAAAATGTATGAGTAGAAATGCACAGGCTGTAAACAGCAAATGTGAATCTTTTATTTCACACATGCACTGAGTAAAGAGGCTGAGGTGAAGTGAGAACACGTGTCCTCTTTTCAACTCTCGGTCGAGGGCTGTATTACAGTAAGACAATTTGCCAGTTGATTATTACATCGCTGCCAAGAAAACCTGACCAAATGAAAACAGTGACCTCCTCTAGTCTCCTGTTCATGAGCCGAGGAGAACAGTCCGCTAATTGTTGCTTTGCTGCTCCGCTCTGCTTTGCCAGCCAGCTACATTATCCCTAAATGACAAACACACAGTGTTATTTTGGGAGACCCGCAAAACTGCCGGAGTCAGTAGGACTCCTTAAAACACACACAAATGAAAGTCTGCCGGGTTTGGTTCACAAATCACCCGCCAGAAATAAGCAGTGTGCGTCTAAAATGCCCTTGTGTCAGACCAAATTGCCTCTGCACGTTAACAAATACAACCCAAAAATGTGTGTTTTGATTTAAAATTGCATGTTATCTTGCGTGACCGGTTTTTGTTCTGTTTATTTTAATCTGTTTTATGTTCGTTTTTGATGATTGCTCGGTTATTTTTAGACTTGAAAAGTGACAAAACATAGTTTGATCATCTGTTATCACTCTGAAATTAATTGGCATCGTTTAATGTTTGCTAATGAATTTCACTTTTCTCTCTAACACGTTCCTCTGGAGTGAAGGGAAATGGAGTGCCATCCCCAAAGCACCTTAAAATATATCATTTTCAGTACAGATTCGATATTGGAAGTCGTACAGTAAGGTTTCTTGCAACATTATTAACTCACAGATGGTTTGAAGACAAAAAGGAAGCTTTAGCTGTAAGCACTGGGAAAACTAAAGGTATTCCTTTGTCATTTGACAGGCCAATCACTGCAGAAAAATTATGTGCTATACAATGATTCCGATTTTTTTTACTCCATTCCATCCGACGTACAGTATTCAGTGGGAAGGTCCTCTGAAGAGAAGGGTGTAAATACAAGCAGTAAAAACAACCATTTCCGTTAAGTGACAGATAGTAATTATAACCACAGTAAAGAAGAAATATAACATGAAGTCAATATATAGCAAGAAATTCAATATATTTTTCTCAACCCCAACCCAAGCGTTTCTATACCCAAATCAGGCTTAGGCTGTAATCATCGCGTCAGCGTGTCACAAACTTTTTTTCACTGCATTGTTTGGAACAGAGCTCTGAACAGAACCACGTTTCAGTGTGAGTTGCATGTTTCTTTACAAGTATTTAAGATAAAATAAGTTTTTCTTCCATCTCATATGCAAAAAAATAGCAAGTTAAATGCATGAGATGGCAATGCCAGCTAGCTTGGTTCAGCAGCTAGCTAGCGGTACGTCTAAGCTCATTTATCAACGTGTTGTTGTTTTTTTTCATTTAATCTCACAAAAGTTGAAGTGAAAAATGACATAAACAACCAAAGCTGATCCATCTTTTTCCATGCGTCTACAGTCTTGATTATTAGCTAAGCTGTTAGCTTCTGCATCGTGCAGAGCAGGTAACTCTAGGTTTCCAGAGCAATTCCTTTGTGGAGGATTTCTTTTGTGACAAAATCTAATGCTGTGATAATTGATGATTAAATACAAAATGTATAAACACTGTGTATACATATATCAGCCACATGTGTAATCTCCTCACCACATGTCAAGAAATAATTCCATCACATCTCACTCATTTTCATTTCTATTAATCCTAAATCACCGCCATGAATTGGAATTATTCCTGGCCGATAAGAGCTCCTCTTTATTCCTCTAAGGCTTATACTTATAGTCCATCTATCTCAGCTCTGCAGAGCCCATAAATTGTGGCTAAAGAGGGTAGACAAACACAGTAGGCTGGTGGTGTGGGAATCAGGCGATTTAATCTTTTGTCATTATCTGACAGGCCCTGCCGGCAGACATCTGCTTGTGAATGCAATTTCAGGGAGCGCTGAGGAAACAAGCGATACTTAGGTTAGAGGGGAAGAGACACACCCTGCTCCCTTAGCGCTGCTTACATGCACTTCATTAGGATTTGGGTGTTCACAACAATGGGGAACAGGCACTGTCGCTGATAGCTTTATCTGTGGGTGGCGAACCAGCTGCCAAATTCCACCCAGAAGCTGGGGGGGGGGGGGATAAAATAAAACTTCCTGTATCCTGTCGTCATATAGTCGGCAAGACTGATGAGTCAGGTTGATAAAGGTGAAGTGGTGAATCATGCTTAACAACCAGAGTAGTGAGGAGAAATGTTTCACGCGCAGTGGAAGGACTTATATTTGATTTACTGTCATAAGTGCAGTGGTTGATTTGTGGAGGACGGAGAAGAAAAAAACAACAGTGATAGCATTAAAAAAAAACAATACAGCTGAGTAAAATGAAAAACAAGGAAAGCCGATCCTGTTTATTTCTTAAAAAGGACCACTGGAAAGGCAATGTGGCAAACAGAGGAAAACAGAGTCGGTGGAAAGGATACTAATCTAGACCTAATCCCCTCAGCATCTGCCACTGATGCATTAATCAGACAGAAAGGAAACATGTTATTCTGTAATGCCCCCTCTTAACTAAAGCCACTGTTGTTGAATTTTGCCGATCGGACATGGATCACAAGGCGCTTTCTTCAAGAGACAACAAAAATGTTCATATTTTCCATAACATGTCTATCTTGTTTGGTTGTATTTAAGTGCTCAGAGGAACTGACCTCAGAGCGCTATTTGTTTACGCATATTTGTGTTTCCAGTAAAATCGTTCCAGCACTTAAAGATCTTGCACTTCAGTTCACACACCATTAAGCGACTCTAATGTGTCTTTTTTTTCTTTTATGTTCTTTGTCGCAAGTAATTTCATGACATCATGTCGAAGCTTCTTGTGTTCTTAAGTGTTCGATGAAATGTGATGATTTGTGATGTTTTCATGAAGTAACCATGCACTGCGACAAATTTCACCTCAGGGACAATAAAACTCAGTACAGCTTATCACTGATATTGATTGGCATTTATATTGGCCGATAGCACTGATTGAGCGAAACGCACACCACATAATGGATCACGCTCACCCACAGTGGCTGAAGGGGCTACAACTGTTTAGCCCTTTGCTAACAAATGAGGGTAATAATTTGATTATGTGACTCTTCAGAAATGCTATCAGACAGAATGGATCAAATTGTAAGTGTTAGGTCATTTCACCAAGTTGGATTGTTCAGTTTAATTTATCTACCATTTCTGCTTTAACACGCAGCTACCACACAGCTAGCAACTTCCGCTCGGCTAGCTAACATTGGCTCTCTGCTAGCTTGAATGAGGAAAAATAATTTGTTTCTGTGACTCGTCGGACTTTCCGAATGTTGAGAGAACAAATGTAACAAATTACGATGAAGTAATTTCACAAGGTTTGAGTAACATTCCAAACGATTTATGTATCGCTTTTCAACTGCAACATGGAACTTTGATGAAGCTAGCAAATACCAATTAGCGCTAAAGAGAATGTGGATAACTAATTCAATCTTATGGCCCCTCTTGGCTCTCCAAATGTTGTGAGACAAAATGGGTTAAATTTTAATTTTCATTATTTCATTGGTCTGAGGCTGTGGCCATAACAGTTTATCCAAACCTCAACAATGCATAGTTATGGAGCTACAGCAGACTCATGCTCGTTCTGGTTAGCTCTCAGCTAACTTGAATGTGAATAAGTTGTTTAATTGTGCAACCCCTAACTTTCCAAATGTTTTCAGACCAAATGGATCAAGTTGTGTTGGTAAAGTGAATAATTTCTCAAAAATTATGTTACAGTCACTTCTTTCCCTTTGCAAATCAGTGGGAAATATTTCAGAACATTACATGAGGTGGCATTTTCATTGGAAGTAAAATAAGTACACGCCCTTTAGTGGAGGGTGAGTCATTAAATTTGAATTGTTTTAACAAGAAAAGCAAAGGCAAACATTGTTCTGATTTCCCCTCCTTTTTCCCCCCACATATATTTGAAAATTAACTGTTACACTATGAGAATTTTTGTTTTCATTTTATGGGACTTGTAAGGCATTTGGGAGGAACATTTAGCTGAACGTTAACAAAAGCACCTCCATAAATAGTTTCCCAAAATTAAAAAGGTTTTACAAGCTGCGTACTGGAGACTATTCTTAAATTCCCTACATCTGCCATGCAACATCATTAACACTGCATGTAGGTTCCTTTGTCACATATTTACTCGTGAGTGAGTATTATGTTTATTGAGGTGTCAGCTTCCATCAACATCTCACCACCTAATCACACCTGCAAACACAGCCCTGATCTACAGATGGATATAAATGGCTGTTTGCTTTTAATTAATTAGAGTATCAGGGCGTCGTTAACATATGTGTGCGTATGTGCTACATCCATTCTCACCAAACAGCAGTGATGCTACCATAAGTGAGTCAGCACTGTTGATATGGAGGCTGATGGATTCGTGGCTGATTGCCGGTGCTTATGGATGCATTGTGTGTGTGTCTGTGTGTGGTTTGAGGTTGTGTATTGTTTAGATGATTAACAGCACCTGGAGGTGTGAGCGAGTTGATGCCTGGTCACTGATGCGCTCCTCACTCAGCTTTTAATCATCGTGACACACATGCTGTCGCTCCATGAACCCCATCAGTTAGAAAGGGGCTTATGTTGGGCCAATCCCTGCGGGCGCTTTCACCACAAGGGAGGAGTAAAATAGGCCCCTCGTACATGGATCCCGGTGCAGTGTGATGCCACGTTAGGACTGATTAAAGTCACCTCAATGCGCGTCAAATCTCAAACACATCATGGTTATCTGCTGCCTTTATCTCTCCACAGAAGCTCTTCCACAAATAATAATGAAAAACAAGCAAACAAACGCTTGGGTTTCTTCAAAAAAATGTAAAATGTGTTTACAGAAGCAAAGGTCAGCAGCTCAGATTCACTTGTGTTTTTAATCTAAGCTAAATCAGCTTTGTTGGACAGTTAGCACTGAAGTGCCAGCCTTCATTTGCATACCAACACCACCACTCACACCACCCACAGGATTTTAGACAAATCTGCTTCATCACGATAAACACATTGATTATGCAATAAGACATAACATAATTAGGCTCTGCCACACATGACAGTTAACGCCTGCTTTCAAACAGAGGAATCAAAAGAAAAACGGCCCCTGTAGCTTTTCAGCTTCATCTTTTACAAGCGACAGCAGTTTGGCAACAGACAGAAAACAATAAAATTACGAAACAATAACTGATCCATAATAAGAATTTATTTGCTTCTTCCTCTCCACAGAAACACATCGTACAAGCTCCTTTGCGCTTGACTAATGGAGTCCTGTGTCTGCATGTGACGTGCAACTCCCTCTCCATTTCACCCTGACGACCTTCCTCCTGGTACACAAATATTGCTCATTACATGGGGGTTTATGTGCTCAATATAGCCATTGACCCTCAGCCTTCCTCTGGCTCCTGCCTTTCCTGCTCTCTTCTTCATCTCCTCCCTGTCGATGGCTAGTTACAGACGGGGTTGTAAATTATATCGGCTGGGTTGGGATTAGGTATGTGCGGAGAGGGGTATCTGAGACGACACACACACAGGCATACACACACACACACACACACCTAGGAAGATGATTGTCTCTTTGTATGCTAGACAACTCCACATTTTACTGCTCCTCCTCCACCTGCAGATTGCTCTATCAATCAATCCAATTTCCTGTTGACTTTTTACTTTTTATGTCTGCAGATGTGCAAGTTTCAATCAGGCGTGCATGCAGAGCATTATTTAACTGGCATTTCTGCATCTGCTCAGATATTAAAGTGACACCCAAAACGTTCATGCAGTTTTTTGAGCAGTTTTGATGTTGATGCTGTAGCCGTCGGTAGCCGTTAGCTTCAAGCTAAATGCGACGTGGCTTGCTCTTTCCCCAGAAAGTAATGTATACAGGAGGGAAACAATGACCTCATGAGCTGGAGATATTTGTAAATGACACTTTTTGAGTAAAGTGTCAGTTTTAGCACGTTAGACAATTAGCAACTGAATCAAATTGTTGATATATATAAAAACATATATCAATAGGAGGGATATTTATATGCATTTGCAGACAAAACAGCTTTGGCTGGCTGTCATTGCGCCATGCAAATTTTAAGCCCAGTGCCATAATTTGAACAATATTTACTTTTAAAGCTGCATGTTGTTGTGGGGTGCATGTCGAGGGTAAGAGGAGCCTCTAGTCTTTTTATAGGAGATGACCTCAGCTGTGTCCTTTCCTCGTCTCCTACTATAGACGGACTGTGCACACATGGACCCACGCTCAAGACAGCTGATAGAAATAGAATTGCAGCAGGGATTTCTCCACCAAATGACCTGGAAAATATTGCCTGCTTGACTTGTGGGATAACGTCTCATGCACATCTTTGCATTGCTATCTAATTTCTCAGGACACCAGAGTCATCTTTAGCTATTCGCTTGGCTGCTAAATGGCATCCGATCACATAAATGCAATAAATATTTGGGTGTGCTTTTGCTGTCACAGGATCAGATGTCTTACATATCAGTTCTGTGTTGTGTTTTAGGAGCAAATTCACCTCTAAATGTTGAAGCAATTGAAGGCTTCTCTCCAAACTGTTTGGCATTCCTTTCTTACTTCTCTCTGAAAAGCAGTGCCAAAACATTTTAGAAATAATGAAGTGTGAATACGCTGAGGAATCTCTTTCTCTCGTGCACAAGCAGATATGCATGATTGTGTTTGGATGTTTGTATGTGCAAGTGTATGCAGTGGAGTCAGCGTGTGGGGTCTTTGTGTCCAGGAGTGAGAGACCTGCTCCAGTGATTAATGGGGTTCTTGTGTGAGGCACCGCGAGGCGCCGTACACAATCACTGGGCCAGACCGCAGCCCCGCCAGGCTTGTCCTTCACATGAGAGGAGAAAGGCGGGAAGGAGGGAGGGTGGAGGGAAAAAAATATTCCCTCGCTTGCTGTCCTTTACTCTCTCCTTCCCTCTACCCATCCATCCTGCTTTTTCCCTCCTAAAACTACCTTCCACCTTTTCCCTCCTTTCCACGAACTCGTACCGTTTCATGTCCCCGTGCACCTGTACGGACACAACCTGAAAGAAAAATGACAACAAACATAGGAAAGGAAACATTCAGTAAATTCAGGAAAAAACACATGAGAAGTGTCGAGAGAACACCAGTGCAGCTTTTAGGAAAGAGCTGGGGTGGAGGGGTAAGGAGCCTGCTGTGAATCTCCCTCCCCCCACCCTCCCTTCCCTGTGGTTTGGGTATGCGGCCCCTCTTCTTCTTCAGTGTTAAACAGGCCTTTTAAATAGGCTTTAACCTGGGCCCACCCTCAATGGGACCATTGTGGGAACGGATGTGTGGACACTAGTGCTCGGTAAACACTGCTACTTGTCCCTTTCTCACATTCTGAGGCTATTCTACAGTGGCTAGCCCTGAGGTTGAAGCTGTTGTTTATGAGAGTGTGTGTGTGTGTGTGTGTGTGTGTGTGTGTGTAATCCATCAACATATTTTTAAGGATTGCATAAGACAATGTTGACGCAAATGGCAAAATTTGCACACACACACACACACACACAAAAAAAAACCTTCAGTTTCCCCGCAAAAGTGTTTGGCTTGAGTAGTTTTTTTGTTTTTTTTTAAAGTAGTAAATATGCAAAATTGTCGAAGGAAAGTCCCTTTTTTTTTAATAAGTTCTGATGTAGAGAATCTTCAATTCATGTGACAGAGCAGCTGTTTAAGCTGCCGGCATCTCCCAGGATATTCCCAACTTTTGTCCACATCTCTGGACTGCACTCCGTCGATACGAGCTGGCACGAAATAAGAATTTGAACTAACTAAACTTGAAGTAATTACTCATGTTCTCACTTCAATTTTTTTGCTGATAGGCAGCCAAGACAACCATTTCTCCGTCTACTCTTTTCGAGTCTGGCTCAACGTCGCATAAACCATCACTGGTTTTTTTTTCCCCCCCAGAACTTTCCTACAGTTTGCGTGAATTTCACTTTAATTGTCAAGTTAATTAAAGTGAAAGACAATGAATGAGAGATTGCAAAAACTAGAAATGAGATGATGGAGAGGTGGAGATTAACTATACAACCCCAAGTCAATACATCTGAGTGTCCGTCCATTCACCTCTGGCCACTTTTCTTGACCTGACAGCCACTCAGATGTCTTTTGTTTATGAACGCTAAAACTCTCTGGATTTATTTAGTTAACCCCTGCAGTCTGGGCCTGGATTTCATTAACTTCCCTCTCCCAAGGTCTCTAATTGGGCCTCACTGTTTTTGGGCTGGCACCTGCAGTTGGCCTGCATGTCATTGTAGCCGTGGTTACAGCACCACGCTGTGATGATGATTCTCCAAGCCTGAGCGACTGCACGTCCCACAGCCATCCCCACCTGAATGCCTCCTGCTGTTCCACCATTACCAGTGCCTTATTGTCCTCCATCTCCCCAGTGGGAAAAAAAGGCACTCATTAGGTGTTACGTGGTGATTTGGTGAGGACTGCTGCAGCGGTTTTGAGGTTTAGTCAACAGGTTTAGTACAGTCCAGAACCGTTTTAATGGGCTGACACAAGTAACTGGATTACATGACTAAGGTGTTGAATCCATGTGTTTTCATGGATCTCTGTACGTGACTTCGCCTGTTCCTCTGGACTGATCAACATGTGACAGCGGCATAGGAACATGGCGAGAATTGGTCGCTACTTTTCTATTGCAACTTAGGTACATTAAGATTAATAGAGCGCGTTTTGGCCAATACACTCATTTGATTCCTTCTTCTGTAGCCAGGGGTCCTCCCTCCACAACAGTGGACCTGGTTTTGAGGCTGAGGTTGACTCCAGTGGAGGGTGGTAGCTAGCTCCTGGCTATGGCTGGGTTACGTAGGTGCAGATACCCGAGGGGTGGGCTACCACCAGGGACAAGTGTAGCCTCAGCATCAGGATGATTGCCGAACCCTTGTCGATTGTTCACATTGTGTCATAGCACCCTTGACCTTTGACCACCAAATTTTTTCAGTTCATCCCCGAATCTCAGGGGTTTGTACAGAATTTGAACAAGAGAAATCATGATAGCAAGAATGGGACAGATATCATCACACTGTATTTCACCAGATCTTGACCACCAGAATCTTTTTGGTTCATCCTCGAGTCCCGGTGAAACTCGCAAGGTACTCCTGGGATATCGCTTTATCAGGAATATGGACAGCCAAGACACATAACGCCTAAAAATAGAGTAAACCAAGAACAACCAAATTCTGGACTTTCTAGCAGGAGGCGGGTCCAGTTTGATGTCCATTTACAGCTCTGCATTTCACGTTTGCTCAAACCACAATGTTTTCCTGAGCTTAAAGGATTATTTTGGTGTAGATGTCAGTGAAAAACAAACTAAATGTCAACGTACCAAAACATTTTACCATTCCACCATGTAGAAATGTATTTAATTCTTGTGAAAGATGATTTGCTCTCACCTCCAACATACTAGAGTTCCATTCTTTTCCAAAAACTCTTAACACATGGACAGCTTTCTGAGAAATTAGTTTTCAGCTTTGTTGATAGAGTTCTTAGAAATTACATTGCTATTGCACAGAAAGTCTGCTGTGGACAATTCAAAAATTTTTTTCTTCGGAATCCCCGAGCACTGACATTTCTCTGGTTGTACTTGCTTTTCCCAGCAGTGTCTATTTTCACACAGTGATGTACCGTACACTTACACGGAAAACAACAAATGAAAAATGAGGAAGTGCACAGTTTGTGACGGGAAATACGGCAGCATGTGGTTTCCTTGAGCTGGTTAGAGTGTGACATAACAAGGGACTTCCATTCCAGTCTTAGTCTTCGTTGCAGTTTTGGCCTGAGCTCCCATTTATGTTTGGACATAACACAGCAAGGAAGAGGGTGTGAGGTACTAGTTTAGTTCAGTGATTCTTCCAGGATGCTGTGTGACTTTTCATCAGTTCTTTATTAGAATTTCGAGGAGTCACTTGCAGCTTCCTGTGCTTTAGAAGCATCTGTCTCTTCTCTGAAAGCACGTGTGCAGCATGTAAACATTTCAATTAGGAAGTGCTGCAGTCAAAAGGAAAATAAGCTGATGAGGGGTTTTGCTTTCGTTGTTTGGCACTGAACTCAGCTAATATCTCTGTGTGCATTCCTACACTACATCTTTTTAGAACTGTTGTGTAGCCATAAAGTAGGCTAAGGGTTGCCATGTATTGATTTCTGGGCAAATGCGGGGAGCCGTCAAGAGCTGTAAATTCTAGAAGACATGTGTCCCGACAACACGGCTGCTCGTGCGCTGACAGTTTCACAGCAATTTAGGAAAGTGTGATGGCAGCGTAGCGGTCCTCAGTGAGCTCACTATGGAGTGGTATCTGTACTATCAGGGGGCACTATCACCCCCCGTCACTGATACCCATTTCTCTCATCATTAACGCTTTCATCACTGGACTTTTAGTTTTTTTTTCCTCCTCTGTTTTGTTTTTCTACGCAAAGGGAAGTGGCCTTTTGTGACCTTTTTTAAACTTCCTAAAACGGGGTTTGTAGTGCACCGGCATTCGCGTGCGTCTTTCATCTCCCAGTTTCATCAGATCGTCATCGTTTTGAGGGCTTCCTAACACAACAAAAGAACAAGGAGACAAACAAAAACCAAGATGTTACAAAAGTAAATGTTTAAAAAAAATGGGAAAAGGTTGTTGTTACAGAATTATAGTTATGACTGCCGCCTTCAGTCACTGAGGTGTCGTCTAACTTTAGATCTTTGTCTGAACTGAACCCAATTTCAGCACAATTTGCTTAAATTGATATCTTTTAGATGTGTAACGAATGGAAAATTGCTCAAAACACACAATACAAAAACACACAGACATGTTTGACGCGTGCACACTGCGTCGTGTACGTTTTCAAAAGGAGTCTGCCTGATTTAGGTCCATCATAATCCAAAATGTGACAAATGTGGCTGCAAATGAGCTTAATGTATATTAAATCTGTTTGACTGTAATGATGCGTGGTCCCTCTTAATAAAGTAATGGTTTGTTCGGGGTTGAATAATCAGTTATTAATCTGCACTTGAAAGCGTTTTTAGCGTGTTTTAGTCACTAATTCTCTTGGTTGCGGTGGACAATTTCTGCCTTTTCTAACCACAAATAATCTAGAAATGAATAATCCCTGTTTTTTTTCTTGTCTTCTACATCTCTAATAGTAATGATACCCTTTTGAGCTCTTGCTTCGGTCAGTGTGGTCGTTCTTTTGATAGCCTATTAAGCAATCAATAATATTATGTCGGGGGGGTCTATAGCACATCACACCAATGAATAAAACATAGAACAAATGTCCTGGGAGAGACAATCCAGAATGCATTAGCCAAACAGCCTTGTGACGTTGCCAAGTAAAGAAAACACACACACACACACACACACACACACAAACTGGCAGCCTTTCTTTTCCCAGAGCCAAAGACACATAGTACAGCGAAGCAGTAAGAGAAAAGACAGTTATGCAGGGGGAGAGAGAGCAACTCAAACATAGTGCTTGTTTGTTAGTGAATGAATGGACGCATTGAAAACCGAGTATGTCTTGTCTCGGTGTTAACGGCGACAAAGGCAAACAGCAGTGCAAGTTGTTGAATTTCTGAATGGTGTCTGTCTCGGAGCTGAACCCTGATATCTGCAGTCTCTCAAACTCCGATTCAGGAAGCCGCCGTATTACGGATAAACGAGAAAAGCCCAACTTGGAAAGTCTTTGTGTTTACTCACTCATCTTCAAAGTATGAAGGAAAAAAAAAAAACAAGCGACCTTTCCTATTAGTGGGCAGTTGATGATGTCATATCACTGAACACAGATTCTTTGGTCTTCGGGTGAACCGGCTCCTCTGCCTGCTGATTGGACGAGGGGTGGGGGTGGTGAGGGGTTCTTTTCCTCCACCTTGCTTCTGGATTAATCCCTGAGCTGGAGCGAGCTCATCTCTTCTCCTTCTTCTCTTTAAGTACATCAGCAAAATGGTTTAAAGAGGTGTAATTAAAGGATGATGATGATAAGCACTCTTATTAGTCTAACCTTTGGATTGCTGCTATTTGTTTTTATAAATCTTCTAAATGACTTCCCCCGACGACATCTATTCCTTCAAGTGTTCTCTTATTCCTCAAGTCTCATGTGCTTGTTTTCAGTGAAACACAATGCTACGTGCCTCTGTGGCAGTCATGTCTGGGGCTACAGGTGACCAGCTGTCTGCCTGTAGTGCTCCTCTCCTCTGGGACAGCTGGAGCTATCAATCAGCTCGCCCTGAGCCCCGTTGTGTCCGTCTGCCCGGCCTGACCGCAACAACAACAGACTGTCTCATCTGGCCCATCACTCCCTCTGGGTGACACTTCTACACCATTGTTGTTGTTGTTGTAAATGTGCTGTATTTAAGGCTCTGCTTTCTTTTCTTCACCTGATACAAGAGATTTGATGAGGACCACAAAAAAAACAAAAAAACAATCAAGCTTGAAAATAGTTTTGTCCGATCCTGAAGCACAGCAACACTTTTACCTGAGCTTGAATTTAAATAACTCACCTTAACACTTCCAGTTTGGCGACCACGTATATGAGTGATAACAAGTGGAATCAACTGAATGCTCCAGCTGGTCACGCTCATCTGCTGTAGCACCAAACTGGAAGCGTTATAAGTTGTAAAGCCCTAAATTGTCAATTTAGTTTTGAGCAAATTGTTGCTGTTTCAGAAACAAAGGAAATTTACATTAGTTGTGTTTCAATAAACTTGTTTGGAGCAACTAGAATAGGCTGCATAATGCCGCCAGAAAGTTGCAATATGAGCAAAGTGGCACGTGACTGCAACAAGCAGTAGAAGAACAGTTTATCAGTGAAAGATGGAGTGAAGCAAACTCCTGAGGAAGTGTCATTGCTCTTAATCACCAGTTCGTGTCAGACATGTCTGATGCTGTCCAGGGACATAATTTAAGAATATTCTAAAAACTGCTTTTTAGCGAATTTGCTACATCAGAGCTTATTCAAATTTAGAGTTTCCATCCGCCTGTTTTACGTATTGACGCATCTTTGAAAAAGGAGAAGACTGCCTCAAGCAAGTTAAAAAAAGTCGTGCAAAAACTTGTTAAATTCGAAAAGTTTTTCAAATCCAGTACTTCAAAATTAATCAAAATGGGCTGATGGAAATAGTTTTTAGCACAACTTGAAGTATTGAGGGTACACTTGGATAGAGAAATCATGAATTATACCAGGTGATGTCATTTAAGAGTTTGTTGATGGATGTGTTTTCACCAGTGTCACTAATAGCTTCAAGCTAATAGCGACTGGCTCGTGACTGGCTCTTCCTGCATTCTGGAGTCACAACTAGGGGCGCGTTTCCACTGGCTCACTTCAGCTCGGGTCGGGTCGGTTTGGCCCCGTTTCTACTGGCCCCAACGCGGTACTAACCGTTACCATTTTGGTCCCTGCTCCGCTGGGTTTCCAAGCAAGTCAAGCAGGGTCTACAATGTGACTTAAGCACATAGCGGGGCTCTGATTGGGTAATTTACTGCTTACGTCATCTACTTTGTATCTCCTTGGCCTTGGCGGAATGCTGGTTGATTGCTTGGTGAAGTCTTTTATACTTTTCTTGGGTGTTCTGTTTCGCCGCTTGAAGCCTTACCTGTCTGTTGTCTCTTACTTTGAGTTGAAGCAAAAACCACTGAGCAACAGGCTTAACACTGCCTCCATGTCGTCCATTGTTGTTGTGTCGCACACAAATTATGTCGGCGAACTATCGGCCGATGAGTCCACCCACGCTAATGTGGTACTCAGTGCACGTGGAAAGGCACCCGTACCGAGCCGTGCCGACCCGACCCGAGCCGAAGTCAGCCAGTGGAAACGCGCCCTGTTGCAGGGGGGGAAATGTCTTGAAGAGCAGAATACTCCTGTGAACCATATTTGAAAGGAAAATCATTTTATCCAATCCCAATTTTCAGTGAACTTAAAACCAGATCACGTCAGGCTTGATTGAATCAAAGCACAACGCGACATTCCTGTTCTGTGAAGGCTCTTTTTTTGTGTGTGTATGTGTGTGTTGATGGCATTTTACTCAAGAGTCCTCACATTAGTTTTATGATGCCTCTGATGTGCCATAAATTGATACATTGCTGAGCCACTCTGCGCAGCACGTGCAGTCACAGGCCTTTTTTTCCCCTCCGCAGATGGAAAGCATTGAAGCCCATTATTGTGCTCCTGGAGGGGCGTCTTCCACCATGAACTCTTTGGCACACTTTTAAAGAGAGTGGCCTTAATGTATTCAGGCCTGATTCAGTGGCTTTGGCACCACAGCTTCACCCCCCTCTAGCCCTACCCCCACCCATCTGACACAGACACAAATACACACACACACACACACACACACAGAGTTCTTTTTCTTCGAAGAGAGTGTAAACATGTATGAGTCGCGCTCTTCCCTGGAACTTCTTTATCCAAAAAAACAAAACAAAAAAAGGAACCGATGAGTGTAACTCCCCAGCTAAGATGTTTTCTTGGTGAGGGCAACCACCAATATAAGAACTCATGACAGGATTTTTTTTTTAACGACACCCAGATTTGCTTGTTGCATAACGCGAGTCTGTCAAACAACATTATTGAACACGTGTTGGGGATCTGCTGTTTGCCAACGCTGCAACTATAATTAGCCTTGACGTGAAGCAAACCACAGATGCAGCAGAGGCGAGAGCGTCTGGATGCTCTCGGGGACATGTCAAACACAGGGCTAATTGTTCATGTTGCTGATTATTATTTTTATTTATTTATTTTTATTTTTTGAAAAGTGAAGCAGAATTCCTCAGTGACGGATGCGACTGCTGCTGCTTCTACTCCTGACGTTTTCTTTCCTTGGGGCTGTGGATGCCTCATTGTTTAGACTTTAAGAGTTGAAGAGCGACAGGGAGGCTAATTGGGTGGAGTCTGTCTGGACAGACAGACTCTCTGGCTCTCGCTGGAGCGTTACACATGCACAAACACACACACACACACACACACACACACACACTCGTGCCGACTGTATTACACGCCTTGGATGCATGAAAACAAAAACAAACCACCAGACGGTATCATTATTACAGTCTGAACTGAGCTAACAAGGGTTCCTGATGCTGATATCACATGGAGTGTTTGCTGATTTATTTATTTACTCACCTCTTTTCTCTGTCATGATATCCTCAGATATCTAATGTTTAAGTGAGCGATTAAGCAGAGTTGTCACTTTTTAAGAGTTTCGTGTAATTAGCATCCAGAATTTCACAACAACTGTGCCGAAAATGTGCAAATTCACCAAAAACGACCCTCTTTTGACACTTGTCTGACTTCAGTTACAGTGCGGTCGATGCTCCAACAGCCTTTGATGAAAGAGATAAATAATTCACCTGATAATTTGCTGTTGAAATGTTCAATGAGTGTTTTGACTGCAGGATTTTATCATTCATGTCCCAGCTTTAATTTTTGATTGTGTAAGAATAATCACATGGGCGATCTCGTCAGATTAGACAGTGCCATAGAAGATATCCCTCTCCATATTTACTTGAATGCTAATTTAGGCCTCCAGGAAAACCTCTCTCTCTCTCTCTCTCTCTCTCTCTCTCTCTCTCTCTCTCTCTCTCTCTCTCTCTCTCTCTCTCTCTCTCTCTCTCCCCATATTAATGTATATGTACACAGTATAAGACTGAAAACATGACTTGGTATCAAAGCAGCAACACTGAGAGCACTAATAGGACTCCTCTGTTGTCATTCAGCTGCTTGTTAAGCCTTAGAGAGGTGGGGGTGGAGGGAGGGGGGGTATATAATTGGGGGCCCTTAGGCTCATCAAGCATGTGAGAAAAGGGGACCCTCTATTAACAGGAGACAATTAACACAAGTCAGTGTACACAGCTTCAGGAGCCTCATCGCTGCCGCCTCGAATGTCTGAGTCAAGCACCTGTATTGACACTGGCAGAACACATCGCTCCAGTGTTTCAGGTCCAGCTGAGAATGAAAGCAAAGACCCTGAGTGCTGGAACTCACCGTGGGCAGCTGGATCTGTAAATACCTGCAGGAGAAGGAGGAGGAGGGTGTGTGTGTGTGTGTGTGTGTGTGTGTGTGTGTGTGTGTGTGTGTGTGTGTGTGTGTGTGTGTGTGTGTGTGTGTGTGTTGCTGCTGCTTGTTGCAGATAGATCCCGTCCGGGATTACAACAGTGAGGAATTTGAGGAGGTCAAGGATGATTTATTATTGAAGTTTTTCATATTTTTCGTATTTTTAGGCAGTTCTTTAAATACTCAGCTCATCTGAAACACTCCTCTGCTGAATGTCTGCCCATTTAAAAGGTTAAATCGTACAACTTTATTATTAGGTAATAATGGACTCTTTAAGACTTCATTTTATTTCCCAACATAAAACTTTAAATGCAGCTTTTATGCAATTTTGTGAATTTACCAAATGCAAAAATACTTTAATCAGCCAATAAAACAATCAGCAGATGTGCATTTATATATTTTGTGCTAACAACCTCATAAAATGGTCTTTAAGTCTCCAAAAAAACACAGAAGGCACCATCTCAGTGACCTGTGATGACCTCTCAGGCACATTTTATGGCTCCTGTGCACATCTAGAATTCGAGTAATTTATTTATTTATTTATTTATTTTTGCCTGAACTCAACGATGCCAATAATTGATTCAAGTCTCCGTCACATGGATGCACCACTATAAGAACGTAGCAAACATTGTAAATCAGTTGTTTCCCCTCAGAAACCCCCCCCCCCCAAAAAAACTTCACTTACCTCACATTCTGTTTTATAAAAAAGAAAGTGAGTCATCATATCATACAGCTGACTCAGTGTTTTTCTTCTGTAGCTAGACTGAACCACACCTCTAAACGGTGCAGCACCTCCCACGTCACCATCACAGATGATACTATCTGATTAGTCATGATACTCCTCGGACTGTTGGGTTCAACTCAGGGTTCTGATTTGGAACTGAGGTGCCATTTACTTGGAAACAAAACATCTGATGTTGTGTCATAGTAAGAAAACACAAGTCACAGAGATTAAATTATTCATCTTTTATGACACTTGGTGATGATTTCCGAGAAGAAATGAATGTTTCGTTGACGTTTTGTCATAGAAACGCTTTCAGTGGAGGACAAAATGGTTATCGCATGATCCATTTTTTTTATCGTGTTGGAGTAATGTGTGTTGCTGAGAGGCATTCCTAATAGTATTTTGGTGACCCCGATTCACAGATGTGGGATAAACAGAATATTTAGAACACAAAGCAAAAATCCCCATCTCTCTGATATCAAAGGAGGCTTCGTTCTGAACTCCGGGTGACTTTTATCCCTGCGTGAACCTACACTTTTATGGATGGTCTTTGTAAACAGAGCAACAATAAACAACAATAACAAAGAATGCCACATGTCACTCAAATTCATAACTATCTTCCAAAAGTCTGAAATTTACAATGCGACTGACCACTGAGGAGCTTAATGAAAGAAAATCTTAGTTTGTTTGGCTCTTGGGGGGCCCTGGCAGTGTGTATGGCACCCAGGATTTTGTGTTGAAAACCTATAAAGGAGTCACATTCCTTGTTTAAAAATTTAAAAAAAGAACCTCTTCCTCTTTTGTTTGTGTAAAAAGTCACGTCATAGTTTTATTTTCAGTTACCTAATAATAAACATTAGTGGGACTTTTAAAGACACGCTGCACTTTAAGTGTTTTACTCTCTTTGTTTGGAATATAAAAAAAAAAATCTGCCCATATTAAAAATCCACCACCAGGTTGCGTGACTTTTTAATGTGATTGTTCATGAAATACTACTACTACTACTACTAATTATTATTATTATTATTACTATAATAATAATAATAATGATCATGATAATAGTGATAAGTGGATGTCTGTGGCTTTGTAGGCAGGCTCGAGTGTAGAGGAGGAGGCAGGAGGACCGGCAGGAAGCGGCGTGGGCAGCCTCCCTGTGTCACCGCCTGCGTCAGACCAGACGCCAGGAGGGAGTTTTCCACTGACGAAAAAGGCTGCGCTTCTCGGCAGTCTGCTACAGACAAGGGAAGCGCTTGAGCCGGTACGGAGCCCCGCACGCCGGAGCGGAGACAATAGCACTGAGAGCTGCTCTGAACCAGGATACGCGTTCTGTTTATCGGTGCCATTTGGATTACTACGCTGTTGTCCCATCGGCTGTTTATCCACGGCTATTTTATCACTAATGGTGATCGGATACTTGAATTGGTGGTGAGTACAAACAATTGGGAGTTATTGAACACTAGCCGTCCGCGGAGGAGTCCTAGTTTGCCTCCTATTTTAGTCTTTTAAACGCACGTTGCTTTTATTTTATTTTATTGAGGGTTATTTTAGCGCGGCTGTCACGAGCCTTCATAGTAAAACGTGAGTTCCGCTGCTGTTTTTTTTTTTTTTTTTTTTTTTGCTTTTACGCTGCAAGCTGATGTCAATTTGATTAGAAATGATGATTAGTTGATTGAGGCGAGACTCCCCAGCCTTCATTCACTCATCGGTCAGCGCACCGATCGCTGCACATTCCCGTTTCTACACAACCTCACACTTCAGGTACTTTTACATTTCAATGCGTTTCGGGTGTCTCTCCATTGAAGCTCAAGTTTTGATGAGGTCGGCTTTGTGTACTCAGAAGCAACTCCGCACGGGGCTCTCTCTCTCTCTCTCTCTCTCTCTCTCTCTCTCTCTCTCTCTCTCTCTCTCTCTCTCTCTCTCTCTCTCTGCGCCTCTTCCGTCCGCGGTGCTGGTGCGCCTCTTGGAACTCGAGCGACTCCTGAAGGCACTACAGCTGATAGAGCCGCTGTCAAGGAGAATTTAATCATGAGGAGGAATGATCGGCTCAGCTGTTGTGCAGCGAGCTTTCGTATCTGGTTTCCTTATTTTATTTTATTTTAAATGCGCACATGAAGCCAGATGCGCAAATTGTTTTGGTATCGCCAACATATTTACAACATTTTTGCAATGAATTACACTCAAGCCAAAAAGAAGAAGAAAAAAAAACCGCTAAAAGTTGAACTGAAAGCGTTTTCTAAATTATCTTAATTTGGATGATTCTTAAGCTATTAATGTTCATAATCATTCTCCGGAGCTATCTGCTTTTAATAGAGGAAGCGTCTCGAGCGCGACCTCACCCGGATCATTTTTGGAATCATGTTTTCTGGAATTAGGCTACAGGGCTCTGAATGATCCTTTGTTTACACAGAGCTCCGTATCTGCCTGCTCTGTAATTCTTGTGGTTGTGTGTTTCCACAGGAATGCCTCTTTATCCTCTCTTAGGTAACAGAATATTTCATCTTAGCTTTTTTTTTTTAATTTTATTTTATTTGTGACCCCCCCCCCCCCCCCACCACCACCACCACCACCAAAAAATCAGTGTTTCATGAAGTCATGTTTGGAGGAAGTCCATGCATTACAAATGTCCTTTATACCTCCTGACTCCCGTGTCTCCATCGCACGGCTCCGCCAGCATTGTGCTGCCTGCAGCTGTCAGACGCACCACTGATAGTGTGGATGACCACTTCCTGTGCACTGCAGTGTACGTTTCACAACCTCAGGAAGCGCGCACACACTTGTCTCCCCCAGCTGGGAGCCGCAGCAGCAGCAGGGTTCAGACAAGGTTGCCTGCTTCATTTTTGGTCACGCAGGACAGCCCCCACGCTTTTGTGCATGGAGGGGGTCGGGGGGGGGGGGGGTGAGAGAAGAAGTCTGCTGACAGTCTCCCACATAGCAGTGAGGAGCACCCATCTGCTTTGTCCTGTCTCAGACTGGAGCATAACCTCTGAACCCATATACACTTCCTCCCTTCCTCCACACACACACACACACATACACTCAAGGAATTTGCATTTTAACTTTGCACAGTTTCAGATCTTTCCAAAACTCTCTTTTAACAGTTAGTTATCATTTTGAACCTTTTTTTGTTTTTGCTAACTTGCGTGTGCGCACACACACACACACACACACACACACACACACACACACACACACACACACTGTCTCCTGCAGGTTTGGCCTGCATAAGAGATTAATGACAGCTGAGTGCATGTGAGGTCCACATGCAAGCTAATACTCAGGTCAGGTGTGGCTGTGGAAAGGTAGTGTTTGCTCTTTCCGCTGCCTTGTGGGTGCAGGACTTTCCAGTGGTTAGCAGTAGAAAACACATCTGGGTTAGATTGAGTCTGTCTTCTTCTCCCACTATTACAGCTAGATCGCCTGCTGCCAGAATGGAATTCCTGTGGCTTGGAGACATGACATTATTTATTTGTTTTGTACAATCCACCCTCCTCATTCCCACTACCTCTCCTCCTTTTTGGAATCAGTGTTATGTGCATGGGTCGAAGAAAGAAAAAAGAAAAAGCGGAGGAACAGAATGTTTCTGTGGCGGCGAGCTCGCAGGGAGAACAACAGGCTCATAGAGGAGAAAACAGAAGCTTTGCCCGTTTTGTTCCAGCAGGTGGAGCGCTTTGGGTTTCACAGCTGAGTTAAGACATGAAGCTTGTGTGTGTGTGTGTGTGTGTGTGTGTGTGTGTGGGTTCCAGCTGTGCAGGAGCTGGAATCCAGCCCCCGTCCCCTCAATGCCTCCGATCAATTACCTCCATCTTCTCAGTGACAGAGCTGGAAGTGAGAGGTGCAATACCTTGAAGCCTGGAGGGACGACCTGCTCAGACACGCTGCCACACATGCGGGGAAGACTCCCAGGCTCATCATTATCACATTTTATGAGCACTCAGCTCAGTCATTCAGTCATTCAGCAGACACTGCGCAGGGTTGTCAGTGTGCCATGTAAATGCTTTGGGCAGGCTAAGATTAGTGCAACTTGTCACTCCCGCACACCCACACACACACACACTTTATCAGCTGCAAAGGGGCTGGACAGGCAGTGCAAGGGGGCAAAGTCAACTGTAACTTGTCCTGTTGGGCTCCAGGGCAGACAGGGGCAGTTTAAACAGCCTGGGAGGTGAAGAGTCTTGCACACAAGGATGCACGAACACTTTGCTTCTAGTTTTTTCACTTCCTGATCACGTCTTTGTCAAATCAGTGTTTTGGAAATGAAGCAAGGCTTTATCCAAATTCCTTTTTATTTGTGTAAAATGCTCTAAATGAGTGATTTATTAACTTTTCATCTTCCTGATCTTATAATTAACTCCCTCTAATGAGCAGCATTATGAAGTGGGCCTCTGAAGTCATGCTAATAGCCTTTAGCTGCATGTATCAGGCTAATCTTATATGGTTGACATAGTTATGTATCTGACTTAAGCCGTGTAGTGCTTCTGGTGACAAATCTTCCAGCTGGAGATTTATCTGCCCAGCTCTGACAACTGGCTGGGGAGCACCTCAGCGGATGCATCCTTTATCTGCCTGCCTGCGTGTGGTTGATGGAATGACAGTGATGCATAATTTAGTGCGCGTTGAAAACATGCTGTGCTCCGTCTCTGGCTCGGCTGTCCGATCACATCCATTCTCTATTTAGAGCAGCCATTCACAGGCGCTGCTTTCTTGGGGAGCCCGAATTCTTCTTTATCCCCCCCCCCCCCCCAACTCTCCCTCTGCACTTTTTGCAAATGAGTCATTGCACGTTTTGCTGTCTTTCTTTTTTTTTTACCCCCCCCCCCCCCGTCCCTCGTTCTGATCCACTCTCGCTGCTCTCTCTCCCGGCCTTGTTCTGTGGCTGCAGCGGCTGAGAAGCTCCAGATTGACTACAAACTGTCCCCTTGCCAGGATTAACCTCTCACCATTGTTTCTGCACGTTGAACAGGATTAACAAATCAATGTGTCAGGTAGACTGCAGTCAAGAGACAATGACCCAGTTCTGACACCACTGCCCCCCCCCCCCCCCCACCCACCCACCCCCATCCCTCTCCTCCCCCTTCTGGCTCACTGCAGCTTTTAATTAAAAAGACTTTGCTTAGCTGGCGCTATGCACTCCCTTGAGGATGCCTCACAGCTTTGTTTTACTTTTTTCCGAGAGAATTGTGTGTGTGGGGGGGGGGGGGGCAAAACTGTAAGGTGAACCCACGTGTGTTCCTCCTCCCTAGCACACACAGAAGAACACATATGTTATTTGGTGTGCAAGTGTGTGTGTGTGTGTGGTACACGAGCAACAGATGCTGCACCCAGGTGTTTCTAAATAGTTTCAAGGCAAATCTCATGACGTGATCGTATTAGAAGGCATTTGGAGATTATTTCCTGCTCCAGTGAGTTGATGGATGGCAATCGACTGCTTTTTCTCATCAGGGTTTCCGATGTAAAACATGCCAAAGGTGGCAGAGGAAGACCCTTTTTTTTTGTTTGTCAGGCAGCTCGAGTGATTGCAAGGTGATTCATTCATCATACCGCAGACGACAACACCTGACTGGAGCTCTGATAACCCCCCCATGTGCGCACGCACACACACACACACACACACACACACACACACTGCCTACACAAAGGTTTCAGCCTCTTGCCCTTGACTCTTAGTTCTCCATTATCCTTGTCAAAAAGGGAGTACCTGTTTTGCATAATTGCTCCCTGTTGCGTGGTGAAGATGAAGCTTCCATAGCAGCGTCAGTCGCCCCACCCATACGCTTACATAACATTCTGATAAGATAACCCAGGCATGCAGGTCACACAAAGAGCTGAAGTTCTTGTAAAAGTCACCGGAGGATTTCTCAATGACGTAATCATCTACTTGCATTTTTAGCTACCTGTTAAAGGTGTGGCACTGACAGTTAGCTTTGCATCTGTGCGTCCGATATTAAACAGAGCTTAATTCAATCTAATATACTTTGAAGCTAAGTTTCCTGCTGCCTCCAAAAATCGTTCGAGTTAAAAATGAGAGAGTGAAAGCGCACAAAAAAATGACCCAATGACTGTGTTTGCAGTTCCCATGAGCATGAACAAAATTGCAGGTGTTGCAAAGTAAATGTTTGAAATTTAAGGGAAACAACTGAAATTGCTATATTCAAACCGCGCTGGTGCTGCAGCAGCTGCAAGCGATTTGGCCACGGTGCTGAAGACAGTTAACAGTTTGATGGTGAAATGATCTCTTTATGGGTAAAGTAAAAGCCTCCTTTCCTATTCCACATAGTTGGAGGGGAGCGTCTTTTTGCTGGAGCTGAGCCCAGTCATGTCTCCGCTCTCTTCCTTCCTTCCTCCCACCACCCCTCTTCCTCCCTCCTTGTTGAAGTTAGCGGGAGCTGTGACGATGATCCTTGCCATCACCTCGTACCTCCCAGATGTTGCTGCATATCTTGAATCGCAGCTACACGACACATTTATATTCCCGTTCACCGTATAATACACCAACAGTGAACCTTCGTCAAACGTGCGCTTTCCTTCCTCGGAGTCTTATTCGTCGATTAAAATACAACCTTAAGACATCTGTCAAGCTTGTAAGCTGTGGAAGAGGTTCCACAGATGTTAGGCCATGTTTTTGAAGATTAGAGAATAAATGGCGCTCCCTCTTCCCAAGATCTTTAGCTGGCAATCATCTTTTTTTCTTCACCCTGTCTCTTTCAGCCTATCTGTCTCCCTCAAAGGATTGATTGTTTTTATCGCTGAAGCAGCAGCCCTTCTCATGGGAGCTCTGAAAGAATGCATTCAGGAGTTGCATAACAAAACATCTTGACGATGAGACCCAGGACATATTTACTATGAGAGCCACGTGAAGGCATTAAACAGGACAAGTGGCAAATTGTCTGGCGAAGGCTGCATGTTTGATTTTGACGGCTGCCTGAGGGGGAGTGATTGAAATTAAACGTCAATGTGTGGATGATTTGGTCACCTCCCCGCTCGCTCCTTTTCTCTAATCAATGCATTTGCTGAGCTGATGGGATTTGGAAGAGGGTGAAGGGTCCAGTAATTGTTGACTTATGCGAATAGGCTTGATTGATTGCTTCCTGTGCCATGGCTAGCTCCCTCTCTCAGCTGAGTGCAGCAGGAGATGGGTTGATCACACACTCACATGGCCGAGCACAGGACTGGCTCGTAACAATAACCCTGTGGAGGAAAAAAAAAGAGAGAAAAAAAAGACCTCTTATTGGTTTGCATTCAAAAATTCAGTTTAGCGGTGCAAATCAAGTGTGAATAATTGTGCTAATAATCCCTCCCTCTTCTCCTTCACGCAGATTGTTCACACTAGCGCCATGAGTGGGCTTCTCAAGAGGAAGTTTGAGGAGGTGGATGAGGACCCATGCTACTCCTCACCCTCACCCTCCTCCCTCTCCTCTGCCTGCTCCGGCTGGGACTCGGAGGGGGAGAGCTGCTACTCGGACACCCTGGATTCCACCCCCAGCAACCCCAGCTCCCCAGCAACAAATTTCAACAGTGAGTGTTCTTCTAGCAACAATAAATCGAACAAAGAGCTGATGGAACATGCGTTGTAATGTGTTATCTTGCCTAGTCTTTACTGCTCCGTGTAGGCTCTGATAACAAATCCATAAAAATGGGGGAGAGGTTAAGGAATTTAAGCAGCTGGCAGCCCATGAAACACTTCGCAGAAAGGATTTCAGACTTCTGCAATGAATACCTCTTTTGATTTCATGCCCTAAAGCGGCTAAATGGCTAATCACATTATGCAGTGGCTGCTCACCTTGGCTCCCCTGAGCCGCGCAGACAGACAGAGCTTCACCTTTCCTTGGGAGATGCGTGTTGAGCAGCTTCAGGGTGTTTCTGTCTGGACGCGAGTCCATCCACTGGCCTTTAGGGGACGGCTGGGAGAAGGGCAAACAGTTGTGAGGTTTCCAGGATGATGAGGACGGGAGCCAGGAAGAGTAGCGTGGCAGTGTGCCAAAGCTTAGAACACACAGGGCCTTGTCTGAAGCCCGGGCGTGCACCCAGCACAGGTGCTGAAAGAGGCTGGGCACAGGATACAAAGGGGGAGGGAAGGGGGGGTAAAACAATCAAGAAACGAAGGCGTGCAAACACAACTTGTAGAGGAGATTGTGTGGATTCATAATCTGGAGTTTGCATTGAAACGGCCTACAAAACTGCGTCATCCATGGAGAAGATGTCTTTGTTTCCTTCAGGTGTCGAACATTTTATGGATATGAGGTGAAAACCTGTTCGCACTCCCCATAGCTGCAGATCATGAAACATAGTAATGCTGTATTGTACTGGAGGAAAGGTTCTTCCTTTGAACTTTTAATTATAACCCCCCTTTTTTGGAAGGTGTTATTTAAAGTGTGCGGCTGAAAAGCTCCATAGCTGAGAAAATCAAGATCTACAGTACAAGTGGTTTCCCGCCTCATCATGATGATAATACCCAACACATGTGGAGTCTTATCATCCTTTTCTGTTCACATGAAGAAAAACCAGACATTGGTTCTGGCAGTTTAAGCAGAAGGAAAAAGTTGCTTGTCTTCAAGTGTGGCTCAGAAGTCATGTTGAATATTCCTAGGTGGAGGAAGTGGAATTTATACTAAAGCTTGAATAATTGTTGGGCTCATTCCCTCATATGGTTCTACTCTGACCCCCATATGGTTTCGGTATGTTTGTATGGGTATAGCGAGATGGCCTGTTGCTCTGGATCATGAATGCTTTTTAACAGAACGGACTTTTTCGGCTTCTGTCTGTTTCTGAGTTATTTGTTCGAGTTGTGCAGCAGCAGGGGGGTGGGTAAGTTTTACCCCCCCCCCCCAACCCCCACCTTCCGGAAGCCTCAAGCATTTACTCACCGGTTTGTGATCCTGGCAGTTCTGCTTCCTCCACAAGGGGAAATTCCTGGGCTGGGTGTTTTTTGTGACACAGTAGAACCAAGGCTGAATGGATGCTGGGTAGTTTGGGTTTCACTTCACAGGATGTGAGCGTGTTGGACTTAAGTTAACTGTGTCTTTTAAATTGTGTACATGATAAGGAACAAGGCATTGAATCAGAGGGGATGTCCTTTTACTTTCTGTTCGGCAGCATTTGCAAACTTACAAGGATTTTTTTTTTTTTTTACTGGTGGGGCACTATGCCATCTAGTGGCACATAAAGGCAATTGAAGAAATTCCCACTTTGACCTGACGTGTTCTCAACTTACCTCCCTCTCTCCCCCACAGCGACATCCATCCTCAAGAAATCCAAGAGAGCACGGCGGGGCAATGTGACCTTCGACCAGGTGACAGTGTTCTTCTTTCCTCGGTGCCAGGGCTTCACCAGTGTTCCCAGTCGAGGAGGATGCACTCTGGGTATGATGCAGCACCACAGCACGCTCCGTACCTACACGCTCGCTGAGTTTGCTGTGGAGCAGCGGCTCCTACGCCGGGAGAAACTTCTCAACAGACTAAGGGAAGATAAGCTGGAGGCTCTCAAACTTAAGGTGAGCCAAGTGTTACCGATTAGGGGGTAGAATGTGAATATGCTGATATTCTCTTTCACAAATCAAATGAAATGGTTGTGTTTGCTCTAGCTGACCAAGAATGGAACCCAGGAATGCGAGGAGGCAGAGCGACTGACAGTGGATGACATCCCTGAGCAGGACATCGACATCAGTGGAGCCAACCTGGATGAAGGCTCTTTCCTCCAGCCTTATCCATCGAAACGTCGCTACGCCCTACTCAAAGCTGCAGGTGTAAAGAAGATCGACAAGGAGGAGAAGAGGCAGCTACATGACCTGAGGATCTCCCGGGAGAACTGTGGTTGTGACTGCCAGGGTTTCTGTGAGCCAGAAACTTGTAGCTGCAGCCTGGCTGGCATCAAATGTCAGGTACGAGCAAGAAAAGTTGGAGCTCTGTTTGATTCAGTTCCATGAAAAAAATCTATCAGAGGGTGTGTTTGCTGCTGGAGGAGGCTGCAGACCTGAAGAGGCTCAAGCTGCCACCCGTAGCTCCACCTCCTCACGTCCCCATCTGTCCATCAGTCTCTTCCCTTTCTCTCTCTCTTTATCGCTGTCCCAATCTTTCCTTCTGCATATCTGTCTTCCTCCATTATTTGTCTTTGTCACTGCCCCGCTCTCCTGCTCTCTTTCCCCCCAACCGGTCAAAGCAGAAGGCCGTCCCCATTGAGCCTGGGTCTGCTCGACGTTCCTGCCTGTTAAAAGGAAGGTTTTCGTCGCCGCTGTTGCAGGATGTGCTTGCTGATGGAGAATTGTTGGGTGTAAATTCATTGAAGGAGTGTGGTACTGGACCTGCTCTACTTGTAAAGTGTCATGAGATAACTTTTGTTGTCATTTGGCGCTATCCAAATAAAATTGACTTGACTTGACTTGATATGTATTATACAAGTAATTGAACTTTTTCTGCTTTGTACAGATGGACCATTCTTCTTTCCCTTGTGGCTGCACTAAGGATGGTTGCGGAAACACAGAGGGTCGCATAGAGTTCAACTCCACCAGGGTACAGACGCATTACATCCATACCATTATGAAGCTGGAGCTGGAGAAGAGGCTGGAGGAGCAGTCTAACACAGAGGAGGAGGGGGAGACCAAGAGCGAGACCACCGCATCGCAGACAACCCTTCACAGGCCCCTCGGTTTACCGATCCAGGCCGAACACCCCTCCATACCCACAGTGCCCTCCTTTCCCTTTAGCTCTGAGCTGGTGGCAACTGGAGAGAATAGTTGCAGCAGTGATATGACAGACTTATCAGACTGTTCAGGCCAGAGTGAGGACTCAGAAACAGGCGAGAGTCCATGTGAACATGGCACCCATCTAGATGTGGATGAGAAAGGCCTTAGCCGCATCCTCAGTTTCAATGATGCAGAGAACTGTTCGAGAAGTAGCAGGGACGGTGGAGACAAAGACAGTAAAAACACACTCTGCACAGGACAGCGGCAGGACCAGCAGCAGCTTTCCACTGAGGCGTTCAGCAGCTTTAGCATGGTGGACTTTGCTGACGAGAATGATAATATAGATGTTGCACTGTTGGACTCAGCAGAGGATCTCACAGACAATCGAGCAACAGCCATCTCAGAACTTTTGGATGAGAACGCCAACCAGGGAAACGCCCTGTTCCATAGCAGTAGCGTGCCACACACGCCCTCCCCGACCATTGACCGCTCGGCGAGCTACAACATGGACCTCAGCCTCTCGTCGGAGTCAGACCTGGAGTTCTTTGATGGTTTCCCCTGCTTGGGGCCCAGCTCGCTCTACAACTCCCTGAAGGAGTATGAACATATGGACAACTTCTTTCAGTTTCAGTTGCCTAGCTACCCAAGCCTCCCTCCAACCAGCGACCCGGGTACTTGCCTCCTGGAGTCACTGATTGGCCTTTCAGAATCTGTCCCTGAACCCCCTGCCACATTTACAGACAATCAGCTGTTGGAGGAAGCCATGAAATTGTCTGTAATGGAGTCTGTGAAAGTTTGACAAAACATGAAGATTTGAGGACATTACGAGAAAAAAACCAGGGGGTGGGGGTGGGGGTGGGGGGGGGTGGTACTGTAAATGCACATAAGATGTCAACGTGTTTGATTTTGGAGGAAGCTGTGAGTTCCTTCTTGCCTAACAAATGTTTAAAATTCAAACTTGCCTTCAAAACGTTAGCAAAGCAGTTTGGGATTACCGCTGTGTGAGATGGCAGCTAGTGTTAAAAGATACAAAAGTCAAGATCAAATCGAGCCGGCCCGCAGACACCAATGATGCTGTCAATTCCTAAGAAAGCTCTTTTAACCAAACCAACAGCACCAACCGTGCGTGGATACAGCAGGAATCATCCTTAACAGGGGTGGGGGGTGGGGGGGTCGGGGGTGGGGCAGGTTGGGAATCTCAACACAGCTGAATGTGCACCTCAGGGACTTTTTTTCTAGCTTTCTAGCTTTTGGAGGCAATGTGTGGTGACCATTGCTGTGATGGGCCGTGGTTTTGCCTTCACCTGAAAGTCAAATCACAACACAATCCTGTACATGTCCTCATGTTTAGATGACTTGAGCAGGCTGGATCCTCCTAAAGCTGGCGGACTCTTTCTCCTCAAGATCTTTCCCCCCCCTTTAAGGGTCTTATATGGTACAAGAAAAGAAAATCGCTCTAAAAGCTCCTCGATCAGCACTTTATCTGTGAAAATAGTTATGTATGAATAGGCATTGTTTTGGTTGTATGGGGTCGATTCAACAGTTCAACGCTAAATTATGGAGTTTCTTATTTATGAGCCGGGTCACTAGAAGTCACGCTCATACCATTACAAGCTGTATTGTCTTTATTGCTTTTGTTATAAATTATTTCCTTTTTATGATTTTTATTTTATTTATTTCTGATGAAGCCTACTTTCACCCAAGAAGCACTGTGGTTTGATATTTTCACCTAAAAGTGCAATCTTCCTTCCTTTTTTCCATATCACATCAAGGCATTGCTATGGGAAACTGGACCGCAAAGTCCATCAGAAAGTATTTAATATCTATTTACTTATACAGTACATTTAACGCTTTTTGGTAACTTATTATTTCATTAGTAATTTAATTTAAGACATTTTTTTGGCAATACAGTGGGCTGTTGTGAAGTTTACTGGACATGCCTGCCTATCAGGGGGAGCAACGCCTGCCAACAGTATGTGCACAGCGCTTCCATCCAAGCTTTGGGACTGAAAACTGTGGAATCTTCCCGAAATCACTGAAACTAAATTATGGGTTTATTGTATTTGCTGCCTATAATGTAACCATAGAAAATTACGCTAATATTTTGTAACTAATTTATGTAGGTTGACAAAAAATTTAAAAAAAAAAAAGAGGAAAAAAAAAAAAGAATTCTAATCACTGAGAAATTGAATATTTTATTATGAAAGCAAAAATTAGTAATTTTCAATCTGGGACGACCTTTGTAATATATGAACTATAGAGAAATGTATGAAGGTTATCGCTCTCTAACATTGTGAAGTATTTTTCATAGGCAGTCCTATGGTTAGATATCTTAGCAAAATGCCACTAAAATGATCAATTTGATTGTACTCTGAATTGTTTCTGGAAGTCTGTGACTTTGGGTTACAGTATGTTATAGATTAAACATGTTAAGGGTCTTTTTGTGGATAAAAACTGCATATATTATACAATTTTTATCACATATACACACACACAAACACAGATACACACACACAAAACCCCCAAAATGAAGAGTTGCCTCATTAATTACAGAACAATACTTTTTCAAAGGTGATTCTTCTGCCACCGGTGTGAACGGTCGAGGGACACCAGAGAGTTGATGATGTACATATCTCACCCTTTCTACAGCTGTTTTCTGCAGCATTTCTGGACCCTTTAGAAATAATGCATGCAGGTCCTGTTTGTTAAAACGTGTTCTGATTAATTGTATACTTTAAAAGTGCAGCGTGCACATCGGAAATGTATTATTCGCTTTTGCCTTTTTTTGATTACTTTAAAATCCATCCGATATGAGTTCTTATGCCATGAAGAGCTATAGGGCACTGATTTTGTTTTGTTTTGTTTTGTTTTTGGAAGCAAACGTGTTTCTCTTGTATAAAACATCAATTCTCATGAAGAAATGGCAACAGTGAGTGTTTTATCAATGTAATGTATTACAGTACAGCATTTTTTTTCTATTAATTTCAAAGAACGTGTCTTACTTTTTTGCCTTTTGTGTTGTACATATTTCTGCTTGAATGGTCCTGCAGAGCAAACAAAGCTGCTTTATTTTTTACATATTCACACTTTAACCTGCTGTTCAAGAACAGTTTCTCTCATCTAAGCCATTTTGACAGCCTGTCCCTCCAAATAATAATAAAAAAAAAACATTTTCTAAACACTTGAGTCTTCTTTTTCATTTGATGATGATGATGATGATGATGATAGACACTTTATTGATCTCCAGGAGAAACTTGCATTTACAGCAGCTCGACAAGGGAAGATAAAAGAGCGGTAAAGAGGCACGCAAGGTGTATATACTAGGCAAACTATATGAAGATATAGAGAACAATATAAAGCAAAATAGAAATAATACAAATCAAATCATTTGTTGATCTGTGAAATTGAACTGTATATTTAAACTTCATTTCTTAGTCAGGAGATGAGTAAATGTACAGCGAAAGCTTTGTTACCTGTCATCGTAGATTCCTAATTCAAGTTTTGATGTTCTTACAACACAGACGTAGACAGTTTGATCGTTTTAAAACACGAGAGGGCATCTTGTATTGCACCCATGAACACGGTGACATTCCCATGAGAGCTAAAAACTCTTACAACCCCACCTACATTTTAGCCTTACTTTTTTCTCCACTACACAAAGTGTTCATCACTGGCGTGTAAATGTGGGTCAGGGTCATAAATTCCTAAAGCCTTTCTTCTTACAACACACCGGGAACTTCGACTTTTATTCTTACACACGTTAAGTTTCATGACTCTGCCTTTCATGTTCACCGTTACTCTGCTGACAAAACCTGTCCTAACAAGCTTATAAAAACCTGTCAAAGTACTCAAAAGTACTAGTTGGTGTCTCCAGATTTCACCTTGATGACACAATCACAAGGAGAAAAAAACACCACACGCTGTCAGGGCTGGTTAAAAAAAAACAACCTACAGTTCACATTCACTTTGAATTAACTGAAACAACAGGGTTTTTTTTCCTTTTTTTTCCTTTTTTTTTGTGCAAACCACAGGAATTCATCTGTGGTTTCTGGTTTGAAGAAGAAAAACATCAACTCGATGTGATGTCATGCTCAAAGTTTTCTAACTCCCACAAACGCATATGCCAGCCAGAGATCGCTGTCAAGAAGTAAACATCAGGCCGATGACTGCGTAGAACTCACGTGGTGGTATGAATTACGTCTGCAGGTATTGTTTTTATTTTATTGTGTCTGTATCAGAAACATATCAAGCCTGATCTTTGCTAAAACCCCAAAGATGACCTCATTTGGAATTTTCAGTTGTATTTTGGGGCCGTAACCATCCTTAATCTTACTCTTGATTCCACCTGATTAATGGACTTTCTGAGTGTAAGAAAACTACATACACACAAAAAACTAATTTGGAGAGAGTAAGCAGGGTGCTGTTGAGTCTAAATCTGAGGCACTCTCGCCACCTACTGGTGAAAATAAGAACCACAAGAAACACTCAAGATCTGTCACGATTTTATTTCACGGCTTCCATTCACAGAGGTTAGGACACCTAATACCGAATAACCTGGAAAACAGAGCACATGAATGAATTAATTTGGGGGATTTCAAAAGACATTGTGCTTCTGTAGGAAATATGTTGCTCACTGAATAAATCCAGTCCATGAAGGAAGACACTCTGGTGAAGACAGTGGGTTTCATCACTAGGTTGCACTGAACAGCAGGGCCGTAGCTGACAACACCGTGGACCCTCCAGGCTCCATCGGTGAAGCAGTTCAGGGGACCTCCAGAGTCACCCTGCAGGGGAGATCAGGTGCAAAGAGGGAAGTACGGAGATGCAACAAGAAGTATTCAGACGACCAAGGACGTTATTTTTTTCATACCTGGCAGCCCGATGTGATTCCATCTCCTCCTGCACACACCATCGTGCTCAGAGCGACACTGCCCCACCATTCAGGCTGGGAGCAGACATAATGCGCCACCACGGCGAGGGGAGCTTGCTGCAGGATGTCGGCAGCAACTGATCCATCAGCTACGAAGCCAGAGAATACAGAAACGTGAGCGTGACATCTATGAACGTTAAGAATACGCACGCACGCTTCTACTCACGGCCCATAAGTCCCCATCCAGTGATGGTACAGACGAAGTCATGAGGCAGCGTTTGGCCAGGATAGGGGAGGTTGGCGACAGACGCAAAGCCGTTGCCATAAACTGGATCAGCCAGCCTCACGATGGCGATATCATTTCTGACACAGACGGAAATTGAATATTCTTAGGAGATGTTGTGTGTGATTCGTTCCCTCTGGAACCATAGAGAGGATTTGATCCACTGAGAGAGGGGATCTGTCAGTTCACCCTTTGGCAAGATCTCCATTCCAGTCAGGATGCACTATTATATCGTCCACACGACGGAACTGCTCGGTGCCATCATATCTATAAAGGCTGTGCTCGCCCAGCACCACGCGGTACTTCGTCACATCCAGGCTGATAGAGACAGAAAAAACACAATATCCTCCTTAGTGTTTACTATCTGCATTTGAGGAAGAGTTCTTTTGGAAAAAGAAGGTGTAATCTACGAAAATAAGAGCCCCGACCTTCCTATACAGTGAGCAGCAGTCATAATGTAAAAAGCATCGATGAGGGTGCCCCCACACATGTGGTAATAGGATCCATCACCGAATGAATCAAACTGGAGTGAAGCCTGGAAACAGAGGAGCATTTCTGTCAGTTCAGGGGCTCAACGTTTCTTTTCTTTAAAAAAAAAAAAAAGGGTTATCATCTGTACTTTTTCAGTTACATTTACCTGCCATTTCCAGGCGTTGGGTTTAGCATCATGACCTCCTATGACTTTCTCATTGTGAACTTTATGGTTGTACGGCACCGCAGCACAAATCAGTCCTTTTGCATTGGAAAATGGACAGAGAAACGATACATCAAGAAAGCGTTCACAGTCTCACTCACAACAGTAAATAAATGACAGTGCGTTTGATTCATTCCTCACCAATGCAGGACAAAAAAGCCACAAGCCCAATCATGTTGCAACACCAATGATGAGATGCAGCTGAGTTTTAACTTCTTATATCCGTCCAGAAATGGAGACCTTCCAAAAGGCAAATATTGTGTTATCTGTCCGAATGGGAACCGTTTGGATGGTACGATATCAAATGGTTACCACGCTGGGAAATGGGGAACGTGTTGCTTGAAGTGCAAATGACGTATTTAACAGGTAGTCAGCAACTTAACCTCCCAAAATTTATATATTCATAATATTTAGTCCTAATTCACTCAATTTTTTCGAAAAAACACAATTGTTTAGCTTTCCTTTTTCTTTAATTGTAAACATTAAAGGCAAGACAGCCCCTCTCTTATCACAGGTGGGAAAAGAGCAGCTGCCTTGTTGAGTTTGGCGTCTAAGTCAACTAAAACCAGCTGTAGAAGAGTGTGACTAGTTACAGTTTTCCCTACAGATAACCATCTGTAACCATGTTCAGCTGCATTTGTTGTTTTTTGAGAGAGAGAGAGAGTTTATTCATAAAAATGCAATCTCATGAATATGAAGGAAGTCTGTAAGAATTTTGCAGATAATTTCATAATAATACTATGTATCATACTATTAATCCTGATGGTATATTTCTATATATTTTCAACAATTAAAATGTAGACTGCAAGTTTCAGGCCTACCTGAGCGAGCACTGCACATTATATAAACCATATATATGAACTCACTCCTAATTGGACGCTCTCAATTGACCGTGGCTGTGAGTGTGAATGCTTGTGTGTCTTTATGTGTTTGCCCTGCGATGGTAATTTATTATCCATATGTGGTAAATACTTGGGAAAAAATCTAAAATCTCTTTTTTAAACAGATTATTCTCTTCACTCCCTCCCTTGGAACATAATTATTTCAACCACCCACCCACCAAGGATTCACATAAAATCCTTTAAGCTAGCAAATATAAAATTACTATTGCCAAAGTCATTTCTCGAATTTTTTTTGGCAATACAGGAATTTTGTTTTGTTTTTGCATTAAAAAATACTTTTTTTTAAGTCTTTTTATAGGCAACTGACGAAACAGACACCTCACGAAAGACAGCTAATCGAACACTGGTCGCCTGTCATCAGCGCCGCTCGATTTTTCTGGCATCTTTATTTACTAGCTTTGCCTTAAACGCATGTCAACCTGAGTTACCTTGGCTAGCAGGCGGTAGCTCGCATGAATCAGCTTTTAGCGACTCTAAGTCTGTGACAGTCTGACTTTATTAGCTAAACGCAGCTACTGAACATCATGGGTTTATCTCAGAGCTCGTTTTTGTCGGACGGGGACGCTAAAAGTGGATATCATGTTCATGGGGTAGGTTGGAATGTTAGCCCGTGGAGAACTCAGTTGCCCCTCGGTCTTCCTCCCTCGATGTCCCTCTGTCACACCTCGGTTAACCATTTTTAACACGCACTTGTTGACCTCTCAGGTCCCGAGACAGCCAGATTCGGTTGGTTTACGAGGTCATTCGGTAAAAGAATTGTGGTCTGCTTCGTAGCGTCGCACGTCTTTGATGAGGTGGCATTTGGCACGTGTCCAAACTTTATTTACAAAGAACGAGTGTTACAGTCGCAGTAATAACTGCTTAGAGCTCAACCACATCATATTTAACATGTTGAGAGCAAATATGAAGGATAAAAACCGGTGTTCAGGATCATTCTACTTTATACAGACAAGTCTTCTGTGTGATTTGGCTCGTATTTCAGATACAAGAGGACTCGCCTGCCTTCAGGGCTGGTCTGGAGCCATTCTTTGACTTCATCCTCTCCATAGGAAACACCAGACTTGTGAGTAGATTTCCCTGTCGGGGAGAAAAAAAACCTGCAAAAACATGATATTTAAAAGTTAAAAGGCATGGATTTTTTTGTTTGTTTGTTGAAAAACAAAGCTTTTAAATTTGGAAAAGCTGTGGTCAGAATCGGCCGAGGAAAGATTCTTTAATATTAATTCACTCTAGCCAACAGTTTTCTTGTTTCAAACCATTTAGCTTGTTATTAATTTGTGGATATCTCTGTTAAAAAAAAAAGACATTTCAGAGAATGTGTGGGTGTAAATATTCTCCTCAGAGGTGTGGAAGAGTAACAAAAAGATATGATGAATTATTAAAAATGACAATGAGGGAACTGAATGGGTTGAAACTGGAATTTAAAGGCAAAGTAGTTAAGTGAACTTTGAACTGATAAGATATTTGCACAGTGTATCTCAGGGTCATTAAGTCAGTGTGAATAAAGCAGCTTTATTGAATGAATGAATTGAACGAATGAATAAGTTCCAGTTAAGAGCACAGTGACGGTCTGTTTGCTTTTCCTGCGTCACAATTACACACTTAAAATAGCAGAATGTTTTCTTCCTTAAATCGGATAAAAACTCATTCAGCTTGAGGGTTTGATGGTTGCTAGGTTGTTTTTATTCTCTTCAAGTGAAGCTGCCAATATCGTAGAAAACTAATAATTTTGCCCTTGTTAATCCATAAACCTGATCATTACTTTTAAGACACAAAATAACTCATAATTCATATTTTTATTACAAGGTTTTAAACATGGGAAGACTCTTGTCTTTCAGAGCTGCAACTATTCTTTTTCAATAAAAAAAAAACAAGCGTACAAAGAATTGTTCTGTCTTTTTATTTCATGTAAAAATGTGAAACATCTGCCGGTTCAATCTTAGTTGGGTGGTTTTTTTTTTATTTACAGTCGTTATTCGTTTTCCCCTCCGTGCTATGTTTTATTCCAGACCCTTTCTTTTTATTTACCTCCAAATACAACTTTCCCCAGTGGATTTTAAGTTGAAATTGCAACGTTGTTCATTGGCTGGGCCGCCGTCTCAGCGCCGTCACAGATGGAGTCGTCTACAATTCTGTGTTTCTCCAGAACAAAGAAAGCGACTTGCTGAAAGACCTTCTAAAAGCCAATGTGGAGAAAGCGGTCAAACTGGAAGTGTATAACTCTAAAAGCCAGCGGGTGAGGGAGCTGGAGGTGACCCCCAGTAACATGTGGGGTGGTCAGGGGCTGCTGGGGGCCAGCGTCCGCTTCTGCAGCTTTGAGGGAGCCAATGAAAACGTGTGGCACGTCTTGGTAAGTGAACTTAAGCATAGCATTTTGTTCAAGTCACATCCTGGAACCGACAGCAAGCGTTGATGCTAATCGGTGTATCTAACCTGTGAGATCTAATGGTCTTCGCTTATTGCTTGAAAAGCTTTAGAAAGGTCTCAAAAGGTTATGAAATTAGATTGAAGTATGAGTTTCTATTAAATGGTAGCAACTGTTGAGTCTTATTTTTGTTGGCAAGGACGTCTGTGCAGTAGCAGCTAAAGGTTAATGAGTTCTTTTTCAAAAACATCCTCATAAACAGAACACAAACATTTAAATCAGACGCGTGGAGCAGTTACATTCCTGTTCAAGATGATTCAAATAAAATCTAGAGGGAGCTTTTGAATATTTAAACCTAAAGTGATCGTATTTCCCTCGCCAGGATGTTGAAGCTAATTCTCCGGCAGCGTTGGCCGGCCTCATTGCACGTGATGACTTCATTGTCGGAGCTGACCAGGTTTTGCAAGATGTAAGTATTCTTGTGTTTTTAGTCATAAGAAGTGCATCGAAAAGCCTCGTAATTCCACACGTGTCTTTGTTTCTTTATGTAATCCATGCAGTCAGAAGACTTCTTTTCTTTGATTGAAGCCAATGAGGGGAAACCTCTGAAGCTACTGGTGTACAACACAGGAAGTGACCTGTGCAGAGAGGTGGTGGTGACGCCCAATGGAGCGTGGGGCGGCGAGGGAAGGTCGGTACTTTTTCAGTTGATGTTGAAGTTCTTCAGAAACCATTTTAGGATAAGTGTCCCCTCACTGAGGATTAGTACATTTAGGTTAAAGATCTGGGAGCCCGTTGAACCTCGATGGATAAAAATACAGGATGATAGCATGCCTTTTTTGGGGCCTCACGATGTACAGGAAATGAGGTTACAAGTCATTTACAGTTTTGATTCATGGCTTATGAAGTGTCAATGATACAGTAAGTAATGCATTTAACACCATTTATTATTCCTTTATACAGTGAGACTCTAGTTAATTGTTTTTCTGAAATATCTTTTGTCATCGTGCCACTTGTATGTACTTAAACTTCTGTCTTTCTCACGCCAAATGTTAGCCTCGGCTGTGGTATCGGCTATGGCTACTTGCACCGGATCCCAACTCGCCCAGTTAAGCCTGAGAGTAAAAGTGTCACTGGCACCAGTGACGAACTGGTTCCAAGCGACTCCACTGACAAACAGGTCGGTATATCTTTTTTTCATATAATGGAAAATATTAAATTTCACGTTCGCAGCTGCGTGGAGGACTTGTCTGACATGTTTTCTACGCTCAGGTGGCCTCGGTGTCTGCAGGATTTCTAAACGAAACAACTTTGAGTCAAACCGAAAGTTCAGTTCAGGAAGTGAGTGTAACCTCACACACATCCATGGACTCAGGTAACCACAATGCATTTCATTTAGGTTTCGATTCAGTCAGCAAGTTTCCACACAACTTGAAACGGTGTATTCTTTGCCAGACATTTCCAGCATCCCCGAGGCAAAGACCCCTGACTTATCAGACATGGTTTCCTCCAGTGACATTGGTAGCAGCTCCATGTTTGCTAATCATGGCGATGAGTCCGGTGATCAGTGTAGCTTGGGTGAGTACCTCGATAAGTGACTGGCTTCGATCACAGCATTCACTTACAATAATAATACAAAATAATAGGGTCTTTGCCAGAAGTACCTTCTGGCTCAGGCCCTAATAATTCAAATCAGCTTCATATTTTGTTTATTAAGGTGCTTCGCAGTCTGTCCAAATGTAGAAAACCCCATTTTAAAGATCAACAATAAAAAGATGAACTGCACCAGTTATTATGTATCAAATCAAGCAGCAGGATCGTAGTACTCAAAAAGAAGTAACAGGAGGGATCCTGGTGTTATCACCTGAACTAAATCTGAGTGTTAACTTCTGACTGTGGTACCGCAACAACTCGGTGTTTAAGGTGATTGACTGCTGCTGGCTTTGCTCGATTCCCACCCTCTCCCTCTATCGAGCCCCTCTCTTCATCCTCTGCATCCTTCACCCTTTTACCGAAAAGTAACAGCTTCAAAACATCATGTCTTGTGTCAGCAGAGGGCGATGTTGCTCAGCTAAAGCTTTACGACGTTGCTCTCAAGCTCTTCTCTCTAATAAAGCCCCGCTATCTCCTGGAAGCCTGCTGAGCAACTGTGGCGTGCACTGTCTCGAACACATGACTTGTTGGTCACAAAGCTAGAAAAAACCAAGGAAATCAAGAATTCAGAACAGTTTGAAACATGAATTTTGCTAAAGCTACATACAGTGTGAACACTGCATCATTACACTTCTGACCAAAAAGAAAAAGCACAGTAGGTCCCTTCAGGCACTCTTCTGCATGCCGGAATACTGCAGCTTCCAGTGTAGCTTCTGCACTAATTTACAGGTCCATATGCTGTCGACCAAAGACCTCCATCACCAGAGAAGCAAGACGAATCAGACCAGCAGGAAGCTGACCAGGGTTTTCTTTTAGACCTGATTACTTCTGCAACCAGGGAGGACGGAGAGGACGCTGTCGGCCAGGAAGTCACCCGAGAGACCTCACCACCTCCTAATTCTGAGCCTGTAAGCTCACCCATAGAAGAAGAAACGACAAAAACAACAGTATCATGAAGTGAAGGAGACCATAGAAGAAGCTGCTTTCTTGCATTTAGACGAAGGAGATTTTGAGCACATTATGGATCCCAAACACTTCCCTTATGATTGCGAGTTGCATCACTGGAGCTATTTTTAAATTTTATTTATATATAGATGCCATTGCTATAAGCTTAATTGCACAATTACAGTTTGGAGATGCTGACTGACTGATGGTTGATGCAACATGAATGTACTGTTTCACTGGATGAAGCCTTAGCTGAGTCTTCAATGCTGAACGACTTTTTGCTTTATCATCTTAGTTTGCACTAAAAATGCCAAACAATATCTCATGTCGGCATCTTCGTCATCACCTTATAAACAATATGAAACACTGTAGAATGGAGGAAAAAAAAGAATGCAAGAGCTGGAGTTCACATAGATCCATCATGTATGTTTTAAGGTATTAGTTTTATGTTCAAATAATAATCTCAGGCATTTACTGTAAAGCCTCTTTGCCTTATGTCTCGTTTCAAATCAGTGTTTGTTGGAGTTGTGATTATATGTTGGTTAAACATGATGCAGCTACTGATTGTTTTTGTCTCCTGTCACTGGACTTCATTGATGAAACGTTCTTAAATCCTCTAGGACTTTTTTAAGCTCTCTCTGCAGACATGAAGCAAAGCCCTCTGGCTTTTTGTGAATCCGACATCATTTGTTGCGTACTTCTTCAAGAGGTTTAAAGTGATACTTCAATCAAAGAGTGTATTCTGTATTTCAATTCCTCAAAATGCGTGTCTTGAGCCCATTAAGACATTTTTTTTCACCATTGCATCACTTCTTTGTGTCCCCAAAAGGCAGAAAGAGCCGGCCACATATATTTAGCTTGAAGCTAATGGAGACTGAGGACTAACATCAGCAAAACTGCCCAAAAACATCTGTTTACAAACTCTGAATTGCTTTATCAGGCATAATAAGCGAGCTATCATCCAACTAGAGCGCTTCTGGTTATAGTTTTACGAGAAAGGAAAAATACTCTCTTGAGGTGATGTATCGCTTTAAGAACATTTCATGAATAAGGTCAAATGTTTTTAAATATATTATGTATTATGGTTTTGATTGATGGACAAAAATATTTGAATATTTATTAAAAAAGGAAGCTCTACTGAAGACAAACATGCAGCAGTGTAATTAATGTGTTTTGCCTTATTTATTTATTTTTAATTCAAACCGAATCAGAGACTCACTGACGGGACCACATGAGTATAGAGCTGCTTATACAGTGTGTTTTCCATTGCTCTGGACGCAGGAAGTAGTTCCTGCATTCAGGCAGCAGGTGTCAGCAAAGGCATCCTTTTGAATCCAAACTTGCTTCTGTTTTTTTTGTTTTTTTTTTTTCCCACTGCAGCTTCAGAAATCCAACCCAAATAGCTGCCCTGTACCATGATATCGCCGAATGAAGATATTTATTGGTTCCGACCAGTCAAAGTAATATCACATCTCAGTCCTCCGCTCACACCTGCAGTGAGAAAGCAGCCTCTGACACCACTCATGCCTCCTGAACCCTGTGTCATGCTGCCATATTTCTTATCTTTCGTATCATCCAGGGCAGCTTATTTTCTACCGGGGGAAAAGCTCTTTCAAAAAAGTTACACGCAAAAAAGAATGCGTGTCAAATAATAAATGAGTTATTCCATCAATATAAAATTGTTCAGTTTATTATGTGGTGCTTCTTGATAGATCCCTTGTGTTCTGCGAAATGGGCAATGAACAGCTCTCTGTGGGTTCTTTTTAATTTCTAAATCAGATAATGATGGCATCCAAAAAAATAAAAATTGAAAACTAACCAGGGAAGCTACTGTAGTAAGATGGGAAAGCGAGAGAGAGGGGGAATATGCCTCAATTATTTACCAGGGCACTCCTCCGGTGAAGGGGGGATGGGCACTAAGGGAAAGAAAAAGACTGTGTGGGGGAAGAAAGATGAGAAGGATTTGTCATTGGGATTTGCTTTTCCTCTGAAACACCTGTATGTTAAACAAGGACTGAGAATAAGGAGTAGCCACACACATGTATATGTAGACGTTTCATAAAATTATATGAATAATGGCAAAGCAGCATAGTAATTTTTTTCATGTTCTCTTGTCTTGCTATAAAATGCAGTTTCATTTCCTTCATGTTTGGCAAAGATAACGTTCACTGGAGCCTGAGGGAAAACCCAGCAGCTGTGTGCCAGGGGCAGCCGAGAGGTGAAGATAAAAAACAAAACAAACAAAAAACCCAGGGGTCCACCTCTGGATGGCTGGCGTTCATATTCTCTCTCTTATTTCTTCGACTGTTCCGAAGGACACTGTGACGCAGCTGAACCCACTTGTCAGCTTAGCTTTATCTCAACCCTTGGGAGGCTGGGCTCACAGGCACCAGCATAGTGCCCGATGCCTCAGCCCGTCGCTGCAGCGTGACAAATTGTGGATTAGAATAACTACAGTGAAAGAGAGAGTTGGGGGGTTGAGGAGAGAGGAGAGGTGGGTGGGTGGGTGGGTGGGGGGGGTTGTATAAATGAAGAGAAAAGATGTAATAGAGATAAAACAGCAGGGTAATTGCAACAACAGCCGTGACGACATCTCTACATGGATGTCAGCATGTGCTGTCAGTGTTAAATCAACATTTATGAGGTACAATAAGCCTCTATCTTTATTTTTTTTTTCATTTTTATACCACCTTCCCTTGCTAATCCCACCTATGATGACGCTCATATTTGAAAGTGCTGGGAGCTATTAGCTTCCAAGCATACCGGTGTCTGGGAATAAGTACCCATCTGTGTCAGGTAGACCAAAATGTACTGACTGTAATTACATTCATTCATGCAAGAGGACTATCACTCTGAGGGACCTGAATTCATCACGGACATGGTTTCCTCCTCTGTATATATTTACCTCTGTTCGTACTGCGTTTGGTCCCAGTAGGTATTGCTTTTTTATTGATTTCCTCTTAAATGGCACTTCCAGCCATACATTAGCTTTTGCACATCAGTGGTTTACTTACCACAAGTGCAATATTCTGCTGTTTTATGTAGCCGACGGTGAATGTATACATGGCAACGGTATGTAGGAAATCAAACAACAAGATGCCACAAGGTTGTTTGTCATTGTCTTCCCAACGACCCATACGGGTGTTAGCCTTTGTTGTTGTTATAACATTTGGGGCCTGTGTTTGATAGCTGGCAGTAGACAGACGGCAGGAAATGAGGTGAGTAGGAGACAGATGGGGAACAACATTGACCCTCAAAATGGGACGTCTCCGTCCATGATGTTTTACTTCGGTCAATCACGTATGACCAAGTTCTGATTTGTGCTGGAATAATTGATCATTATGTATCAATGCATTCAACAAAAGTGGATGATCTGGATGCATGTTTGATGCATGTTTTCCAGTAATGGAAAAGACTTAAGTTGCACATGTGACTCGATATTTGACTTGTCCTCAGAAATCCAGCACTGCGTTTGACAACTCCATTTCATAAGATCAATATTTTTTGATTGCATTTTTTTTCTTTATGGGACAACGAATCATTTCGTTTCAGCTTTAGACCCAGCGTGCGGAACCAAAAAGCTTTTTTGAGGCGTAAAATTTCCATGATTATTTGCTAAAACAATCCATACGGGACCGCATCAACATGTGGACCCCTCGTTTTGATCTGCCGTGTCTGTGGTTATAATTTTATAACATTTCATCGACCAAAGCTGTTCAGGTGAGCTCATGGGAGGACATTAGGTTGAAGTCAACACGACCACTGTTTCCACTCTTTGTTCAGTGCTTATCGGCTGCTTGCTGATTTATGTTATAAACAAAACAGGTATGCCAATGGCTTCAATTTTCCAGTTCAACTCACGGCAAAAAAACAAACAAACAAACAAACAAAACAAAAACAGTGAATAACATTTGTTTCCCAAAATGTGGAACTACTCCTGTCAGGTGAAGCAAGATCCTGGCTGTGATTTGAAAAAGAAAACCCATTTGTGAAACAGATAAAAGCCTTGATATGCAAATGAAATCCTCAAAGGCTGATCTCAGACTGTCAAATTCACACACTTTTCCAACCACACACACACACACACACACACACACACACACACACACACACACACACACAAACACACACACACACACACACACACACACGCATATACCCTGACCTCCTTTCTAAGAGATATCACAGTGCTTTAACAAAAATGTCACACAAATTCAGGGCTTTACATTTCAGAACAGACATTATTTGCAAGACTACACAAGGTTCCGTGTCAGAAAATGATGTCAGTGAAATGGACCGACAGTTGGCTTTGTCACGGCAGGCACTTTGCCTGCCATAGATGGAAAAGCTAAGGCGTCACTATTAAAAGTAGTTATGGTTCTGGTCAATTTAACTGTGTCACTGTGAGCTAACATGCACAAATAAGCCCCGAAATCACAGCAGCCAGACGAAACCTAACTGTCAGTCATCTGATTGACACCTGCCTTTCACACCTCTTTCGTGTTCTTTAAAACATCTGAACCCTTTTTTTTTTCTTTTTTTTTTTTTGGAAAGAAATCTTGCACAAACTGTTCTGCCGTCCAGATGATGTCAGAGCAGAAGATGAGGCAGCAGCCACTAAAGCAGGTTAAGTGACGGGGCCCTGCTCTCTTTCCCATTCTAATTGTTATTCAGCCGGGGTGAGGAGTTGGCCACTCAAGAGAGCACACATTGTTCTAGAGTCGGCATGACCCTGCTGATGTCAGGTCTGCACCCATCTGACACTCCGACGCTCCTAACCTAAGAAAATGACTTGTCAAGAAATGACTTGTCATATTCTCACAGCACAAACATCTAAAGCTTGTAGAATTTCAAATCCTGATGGATTTTATAATTACCAGCCCCGCAGGCCGTTTCATTATTCTTATTGTAGGATTGAGCCCAATAAATTTAATACGCAGTCACATGAGCTGCTTTATTGTTGGTGCTCATTACATTTTCTTTACATTTGGGAGCAATACTTTCCTTTCTATTGTGTCTGGGAGGACTTCTTTGTTAAAATATGATACCAGTCGTGACAACAAAACCAAAAAAGGACAGCGCTATAAAAATGTCAAGCTACTACAACATCATATTTTCTGCTGCTTTTTTAAAATTATTTTTTACTCTCACTTTTCTACTTTTTTTTTTTTTTCTCCGACTGATCCAGCCGCCCCTTTCGTTCCGGCGAGGAGCGGCAGATGAGACAGAGGGTGTAAAGGTTTGGCTCAGCGTCTCACAGAGAACGCCAGTGAATGGAGAAACACGACTCAGCACGTTCCCTGCTGTTTTCATGTGTCTGTGACATATTTGCTGTGACGTCTCCACCTCCACCCAGGCTTGGTTTTGACCCGAAAGGGAGCTGTCTCTTAGAGTTAACCTCATTCACCAGCTAACCATCATCCCACAGGGCAGTACACGCCTGCCTTTGCCCTCCACAGTCAATATATGTATACACACACACACACACAAACACACACACAGATATACTGTATATATATATATATATACAGTATATCTGTGTGTGTGTTTGTGTGTGTGAACATGCACTCGATAGCATGCGCCTCACTAAAGGCATTAGAAAGCATGAGTTTTGCAGTGTTAGACTGATGTTTTTCTCATCTAGACAATGCCAGGGTCATTGTTAGCAAAGGCGGAATCGGTTTTCCACAGCACATCCAACCAAAACAAACAGTTTTTGGATAAATGGCAGCGTTGAGAGAAGCCTGACCATGAGCGCTATGATGAATTCAGTCCTCAGTCACATGTTGTATCATCCACCAACACAAACAACCCCGCAATTGTTTTTCAAGTGTTGCACCTCCACTCAGCTTCGATTGGGCACTACGTGTGTGTGTGTGTGTGTGTGTGTGTGTGTGTGTGTGTGTGTGTGTGTGTGTGTGTGTGTTCTAATATGTGTTTGAACTAATAACAACCTGGATTTGACAACACAGAGAAGTGTGTTTCTGCAGGGTGGCGCTGCCAATATGGTAGAGGGGAATGAACTGTGTCAGCTTCTCAGAGCAAAAAAAAAAAGGAGGCACTATTTTATTGCACGGGAGAGAAGGATTACAGGGAACAGTGGAGCAGACAGATAAAAAATCCAGTAGAGCCACTGGAGGCGTAAAGACGGGTGGGGGTGGGTTAGGAGGGGGAAAATCCTTTTCCGCCACTTTTAATCTTGACTGTTTAAAGATCTATAATACACACACCCCTTGACAAATTTCAGTATCAGTGTTCCTAGTATCTTTATTGCTACGACAGAATGACATGCAGTAGTTTTACTGCAACACCAACATGTTGTATCCAGATGTACTAAAAATGAAAATACTAAATGTGATTTTGTGTTGGTGACTTTAACCGGGAAAAGAGCCAGGTGTAAGACCAGTACATACGGGGCAATTTTTTTTTATTACAGATATTATACAGATTGATAAAATCTGAATTTTGGAGTCAATTTTTACCAATCCGGGACCTGTCATTTTAAAGGAGAGGTTGTGTTAAAAGTTTTGTCTCATCACTATAATTGTATGACAGAAAGACAAAGCAGGCCTTCATCTTGCATGCATGTCACCATGAGTGGTAGTACTCGATCCCGCGCGTATGCGTACAGTAATACCTCTTCTTGTATTTGTCGATCTGCTTGTGTTGAGCACATTCCCGAAGCAGTAACCAGAGACTAGAATAATTTGGAATACTGCACATCCTCAATAGATACAGCTATTCATGGCATGCATCCATTTTGGAATACAATGAAGCCTTATGATTCATCAGTAATTACTAATAATAAATGTGTTAGGGCCCTTGGGTTTAATGCAAGGAAATGAACTTCATTACTGATGGATAGAAAGGCCACCTGATCGACCTGGATTAGCCGTAGGTAGGAGGCCAGTTTTGACTGTTTTTTAATCACCCAGTTATGAGGAATATGCACGTGAAGCACTACAGACATAACTGCAGAGACAGCAATAGCATGTTAACTCACTTACAGCCCGTTAGCTTCTTTTTGCTAACGTTCTGCAGCTCTGAAATCCATGACTGAAGTTCAGTTTTTTTCAAGAAATGTAAACACTTTCCCGCAGATTCCCATAGGATTTACTTGCATATGTTCACAAAACTATGTGGAAAGAACGATGTGTAAGCCACACCAGCGTGACTAACTACGGTGTAGGGTTTGCAAACACCCCATGCACAAGTGATCAATTGAGATGAACGAAAATCAATGTTAATACCCCAAAAGTGACCTAAGTGTGTGTGTGTGTGTGGGGGGGGGGGGGGTGCGTGCAGTATGCAACACATGTATACTCAAGTGAAAATGTTCTGTTATCAGTTTAGACCAGAGCCACAACCTCCAACAACAGCTGAGCAGCACAAACACTCAGCACCCCCTTGAGACTCCCTGTGTTTGTAATTAAGCCGAAAACTAGCGAGAGACGAAGGGAGATGTGTTTTCGTTCTGCTGTGTGAAACCTTACATTTCTCTTCCTCCTGCTCTAAAAGGTTGTTCTTTCATTGGCTTTCACATTCAGCTTTCATCCACATTTTTAATGCCCCCTTCAAAGCAGCATCGAATCATTTATTATGCTGGTCATTAAAGAACCATTAGGAATTACGTGAACTGCTATCAAGTGATGGTGTTATCATTTATCATAATTGCAG